>NW_027488579.1:1500000-1694657 GCF_050948215.1 Halictus rubicundus | reverse complement strand
GGATAGGATAGAGGATAGGATAGGTTAGAGGATACGATATAGGATTGGATAGGATAGAGGATAGAATAGGATAGAGGATAGGATAGGATAGAGGATAGGATATGATAGAGGATAGGATAGGATAGAGGATAGGATAGGATAGAGGATACGATGGGGGATTGGATAGAATAGAGGATAGGATAGGATACAGGATAGGATAGGATAGAGGATATGATAGGATAGAGGACAGGATAGGATAGAGGATAGGATAGGATAGAGGATATAATAGGATAGAGGATAGGATAGAATAGAGGATAGGATAGGGTAGAGGACAGGTTAGCATAGAGGATAGGATAGGATATAGGATAGGATAGGATAGAGGATAGGATAGGATAGAGGATAGGATTGGATAGAGGATAGGATAGGATAGAGGATAGGATAGGATAGAGGATAGGATAGGCTAGAGGATACGATATAGGAGTGGATAGGATAGAGGATAGGATACGATAGAGGATAGGATAGGATAGAGGATAGGATAGGATAGCGGAAAGGATAGAATAGAGTATAGAATAGGATAGAGGATAAGATAGGATAGAGGTTAGGATATGATAGAGTATAGGATAGGATAGAGGAGAGGATAGGGGATTGGATAGGATAGAGGATAGGCTGGGATATAGGATAGGATAGGATAGAGGATATTATAGGATAGAGGATAGGATAGGATAGAGGATAGGATAGGATAGAGCATAGGATAGGATAGAGGATAGGATAGGATAGAGGATATGATAGGATAGGATATAGGATAGGATAGGATAGAGGATATTATAGGATAGAGGATAGGATAGGATAGAGGATAGGATAGGATAGAGCATAGGATAGGATAGAGGATAGGATAGGATAGAGGATATGATAGGATAGGATAGAGGATAGGATTGGATAGAGGATAGGATAGGATAGAGGATAGGATAGGATAGAGGATAGGATAGGATAGAGGATTCGATAGGATTAAGGATAGGATAGGATAGAGGATAGGATTGGATAGAGGATAGGATAGGATAGAGGATAGGATAGGATAGAGGATAGGATAGGATAGAGGATAGGATAGGATAGAGGATAGGATAGGATAGAGGATAGGATAGGATAGAGGATAGGATAGGATAGAGGATAGGATAGGCTAGAGGATACGATATAGGAGTGGATAGGATAGAGGATAGGATACGATAGAGGATAGGATAGGATAGAGGATAGGATAGGATAGCGGAAAGGATAGAATAGAGTATAGAATAGGATAGAGGATAAGATAGGATAGAGGTTAGGATATGATAGAGTATAGGATAGGATAGAGGAGAGGATAGGGGATTGGATAGGATAGAGGATAGGATAGGATATAGGATAGGATAGGATAGAGGATATTATAGGATAGAGGATAGGATAGGATAGAGGATAGGATAGGATAGAGCATAGGATAGGATAGAGGATAGGATAGGATAGAGGATATGATAGGATAGGATAGAGGATAGGATTGGATAGAGGATAGGATAGGATAGAGGATAGGATAGGATAGAGGATAGGATAGGATAGAGGATAGGATAGGATAGAGGATAGGATAGGATAGAGCATAGGATAGGATAGAGGATAGGATAGGATAGAGGATATGATAGGATAGGATAGAGGATAGGATAGGATAGAGGATATGATAGGATAGAGGATAGGATAGAATAGAGGATAGGATAGGGTAGAGGACAGGTTAGCATAGAGGATAGGATAGGATAGAGGATTCGATAGGATTAAGGATAGGATAGGATAGAGGATAGGATTGGATAGAGGATAGGATAGGATAGAGGATAGGATAGGATAGAGTATAGAATAGGATACAGGATAAGATAGGATAGAGATTAGGATATGATAGAGTATAGGATAGAATAGAGGAGAGGATAGGGGATTGGATAGGATAGAGGATAGGATAGGATATAGGATAGGATAGGATAGAGGGTAGGATAGGATAGAGGATAGGATAGGATAGAGGATAGGATAGGATAGAGGATAGGATACGATAGAGGATAGGATAGAATAGAGGATAGGATAGGATAGAGGATAGGATAGGATACAGGATAGGATAGGATAGAGGATACGATATGGGATTGGATAGGATAGAGGATAGGATACGATAGAGGAGAGGATAGGATAGAGGATAGGATAGGATAGAGAATAGGATATAGGATTGGATAGGATAGAGGATAGAATAGGATAGAGGATAGGATAGGATAGAGGATAGGATATAGGATTGGATAGGATAGAGGATAGAATAGGATAGAGGATAGGATAGGATAGAGGATACGATATAGGATTGGATAGGTTAGAGGATAGGATACGATAGAGGATAGGATAGAATAGAGGATAGGATAGGATAGAGGATAGGATAGGGGATTGGATAGGATAGAGGATAGGATAGGATATAGGATAGGATAGGATAGAGGGTAGGATAGGATAGAGGATAGGATAGGATAGAGGATAGGATAGGATAGAGAATAGGATATAGGATTGGATAGGATAGAGGATAGAATAGGATAGAGGATAGGATAGGATTGAGGATAGGATAGGATAGAGGATAGGATAGGGGATTGGATAGGATAGGATAGAGAATAGGGTAGGATAGAGGATACAATAGTATAGAGGATAGGATAGGATATAGGATAGGATAGGATAGAGGATATGGTAGGATAGGATAGAGGATAGGATAGGATAGAGGATAGGATAGGATAGAGGATTGGATTGGATAGAGGTTAGGATAGGATAGAGGATAGGATAGGATAGAGAATAGGATATAGGATTGGATAGGATAGAGGATAGAATAGGATAGAGGATAGGATAGGATAGAGGATAGGATATAGGATTGGATAGGATAGAGGATAGAATAGGATAGAGGATAGGATAGGATAGAGGATAGGATATGATAGAGGATAGGATAGGATAGAGGATAGGATAGGATAGAGGAGAGGATAGGGGATTGGATAGGATAGAGGATAGGATAGGATATAGGATAGGATAGGATAGAGGGTAGGATAGGATAGAGGATAGGATAGGATAGAGGATAGGATAGGATAGAGAATAGGATATAGGATTGGATAGGATAGAGGATAGAATAGGATAGAGGATAGGATAGGATTGAGGATAGGATAGGATAGAGGATAGGATAGGGGATTGGATAGGATAGGATAGAGAATAGGGTAGGATAGAGGATACAATAGTATAGAGGATAGGATAGGATATAGGATAGGATAGGATAGAGGATATGGTAGGATAGGATAGAGGATAGGATAGGATAGAGGATAGGATAGGATAGAGGATAGGATAGGATAGAGGATAGGATAGGATAGAGCATAGGATAGGATAGAGGATAGGATAGGATAGAGGGTATGATAGGAAAGGATAGAGGATAGGATTGGATAGAGGTTAGGATAGGATAGAGGATAGGATAGAGGACTGGATAGGATAGAGGATAGGATAGGATAGAGGATAGGATAGGATAGAGGATGCGATGTAGGATTGGATAGGATAGAGGATAGGATACGATAGAGGATAGGATAGAATAGAGGATAGGATAGCATAGAGGATAGGATAGGATAGAGGATATGATAGGATAGAGGATACGATATGGGATTGGATAGGATAGAGGATAGTTTAGGATAGAGGATAGGATAGGATAGAGAATAGGATATAGGATTGGATAGGATAGAGGATAGGATTGGATAGAGGTTAGGATAGGATAGAGGATAGGATAGAGGACTGGATAGGATAGAGGATAGGATAGGATAGAGGATAGGATAGGATAGAGGATGCGATATAGGATTGGATAGGATAGAGGATAGGATACGATAGAGGATAGGATAGAATAGAGGATAGGATAGCATAGAGGATAGGATAGGATAGAGGATATGATAGGATAGAGGATACGATATGGGATTGGATAGGATAGAGGATAGTATAGGATAGAGGATAGGATAGGATAGAGGATAGGATAGGATAGAGCATAGGATAGGATAGAGGATAGGATAGGATAGAGGGTATGATAGGAAAGGATAGAGGATTGGATTGGATAGAGGTTAGGATAGGATAGAGGATAGGATAGGATAGAGAATAGGATATAGGATTGGATAGGATAGAGGATAGAATAGGATAGAGGATAGGATAGGATAGAGGATAGGATATAGGATTGGATAGGATAGAGGATAGAATAGGATAGAGGATAGGATAGGATAGAGGATAGGATATGATAGAGGATAGGATAGGATAGAGGATAGGATAGGATAGATTAGAGGATAGGGGATTGGATAGGATAGAGGATAGGATAGGATATAGGATAGGATAGGATAGAGGGTAGGATAGGATAGAGGATAGGATAGGATAGAGGATAGGATAGGACAGAGAATAGGATATAGGATTGGATAGGATAGAGGATAGAATAGGATAGAGGATAGGATAGGATTGAGGATAGGATAGGATAGAGGATAGGATAGGGGATTGGATAGGATAGGATAGAGAATAGGGTAGGATAGAGGATACAATAGTATAGAGGATAGGATAGGATATAGGATAGGATAGGATAGAGGATATGGTAGGATAGGGTAGAGGATAGGATAGGATAGAGGATAGGATAGGATAGAGGATAGGATAGGATAGAGGATAGGATAGGATAGAGCATAGGATAGGATAGAGGATAGGATAGGATAGAGGGTATGATAGGAAAGGATAGAGGATAGGATTGGATAGAGGTTAGGATAGGATAGAGGATAGGATAGAGGACTGGATAGGATAGAGGATAGGATAGGATAGAGGATAGGATAGGATAGAGAATGCGATATAGGATTGGATAGGATAGAGGATAGGATACGATAGAGGATAGGATAGAATAGAGGATAGGATAGCATAGAGGATAGGATAGGATAGAGGATATGATAGGATAGAGGATACGATATGGGATTGGATAGGATAGAGGATAGTATAGGATAGAGGATAGGATAGGATAGAGAATAGGATATAGGATTGGATAGGATAGAGGATAGGATACGATAGAGGATAGGATAGGATAGAGAATAGGATAGGATAGAGGATAGGATAGGATAGAGGATAGGATAGGTTAGAGGATACGATATAGGATTGGATAGGATAGAGGATAGAATAGGATAGAGGATAGGATAGGATAGAGGATAGGATATGATAGAGGATAGGATAGGATAGAGGATAGGATAGGATAGAGGATACGATAGGGGATTGGATAGAATAGAGGATAGGATAGGATACAGGATAGGATAGGATAGAGGATATGATAGGATAGAGGACAGGATAGGATAGAGGATAGGATAGGATAGAGGATATAATAGGATAGAGGATAGGATAGAATAGAGGATAGGATAGGGTAGAGGACAGGTTAGCATAGAGGATAGGATAGGATATAGGATAGGATAGGATAGAGGATAGGGTAGGATAGAGGATAGGATTGGATAGAGGATAGGATAGGATAGAGGATAGGATAGGATAGAGGATAGGATAGGCTAGAGGATACGATATAGGAGTGGATAGGATAGAGGATAGGATACGATAGAGGATAGGATAGGATAGAGGATAGGATAGGATAGCGGAAAGGATAGAATAGAGTATAGAATAGGATAGAGGATAAGATAGGATAGAGGTTAGGATACGATAGAGTATAGGATAGGATAGAGGAGAGGATAGGGGATTGGATAGGATAGAGGATAGGATAGGATATAGGATAGGATAGGATAGAGGATATTATAGGATAGAGGATAGGATAGGATAGAGGATAGGATAGGATAGAGCATAGGATAGGATAGAGGATAGGATAGGATAGAGGATATGATAGGATAGGATAGAGGATAGGATTGGATAGAGGATAGGATAGGATAGAGGATAGGATAGGATAGAGGATAGGATAGGATAGAGGATAGGATAGGATAGAGGATAGGATAGGATAGAGGATAGGATAGGTTAGAGGATACGATATAGGATTGGATAGGATAGAGGATAGAATAGGATAGAGGATAGGATAGGATAGAGGATAGGATATGATAGAGGATAGGATAGGATAGAGGATAGGATAGGATAGAGGATAGGATAGGATAGAGAATAGGATATAGGATTGGATAGGATAGAGGATAGAATAGGATAGAGGATAGGATAGGATTGAGGATAGGATAGGATAGAGGATAGGATAGGGGATTGGATAGGATAGGATAGAGAATAGGGTAGGATAGAGGATACAATAGTATAGAGGATAGGATAGGATATAGGATAGGATAGGATAGAGGATATGGTAGGATAGGATAGAGGATAGGATAGGATAGAGGATAGGATAGGATAGAGGATAGGATAGGATAGAGGATAGGATAGGATAGAGCATAGGATAGGATAGAGGATAGGATAGGATAGAGGGTATGATAGGAAAGGATAGAGGATAGGATTGGATAGAGGTTAGGATAGGATAGAGGATAGGATAGAGGACTGGATAGGATAGAGGATAGGATAGGATAGAGGATAGGATAGGATAGAGGATGCGATATAGGATTGGATAGGATAGAGGATAGGATACGATAGAGGATAGGATAGAATAGAGGATAGGATAGCATAGAGGATAGGATAGGATAGAGGATATGATAGGATAGAGGATACGATATGGGATTGGATAGGATAGAGGATAGTATAGGATAGAGGATAGGATAGGATAGAGAATAGGATAATGGATTGGATAGGATAGAGGATAGGATACGATAGAGGATAGGATAGGATAGAGAATAGGATAGGATAGAGGATAGGATAGGATAGAGGATAGGATAGGTTAGAGGATACGATATAGGATTGGATAGGATAGAGGATAGAATAGGATAGAGGATAGGATAGGATAGAGGATAGGATATGATAGAGGATAGGATAGGATAGAGGATAGGATAGGATAGAGGATACGATGGGGGATTGGATAGAATAGAGGATAGGATAGGATACAGGATAGGATAGGATAGAGGATATGATAGGATAGAGGACAGGATAGGATAGAGGATAGGATAGGATAGAGGATATAATAGGATAGAGGATAGGATAGAATAGAGGATAGGATAGGGTAGAGGACAGGTTAGCATAGAGGATAGGATAGGATATAGGATAGGATAGGATAGAGGATAGGATAGGATAGAGGATAGGATTGGATAGAGGATAGGATAGGATAGAGGATAGGATAGGATAGAGGATAGGATAGGCTAGAGGATACGATATAGGAGTGGATAGGATAGAGGATAGGATACGATAGAGGATAGGATAGGATAGAGGATAGGATAGGATAGCGGAAAGGATAGAATAGAGTATAGAATAGGATAGAGGATAAGATAGGATAGAGGTTAGGATATGATAGAGTATAGGATAGGATAGAGGAGAGGATAGGGGATTGGATAGGATAGAGGATAGGCTGGGATATAGGATAGGATAGGATAGAGGATATTATAGGATAGAGGATAGGATAGGATAGAGGATAGGATAGGATAGAGCATAGGATAGGATAGAGGATAGGATAGGATAGAGGATATGATAGGATAGGATATAGGATAGGATAGGATAGAGGATATTATAGGATAGAGGATAGGATAGGATAGAGGATAGGATAGGATAGAGCATAGGATAGGATAGAGGATAGGATAGGATAGAGGATATGATAGGATAGGATAGAGGATAGGATTGGATAGAGGATAGGATAGGATAGAGGATAGGATAGGATAGAGGATAGGATAGGATAGAGGATTCGATAGGATTAAGGATAGGATAGGATAGAGGATAGGATTGGATAGAGGATAGGATAGGATAGAGGATAGGATAGGATAGAGGATAGGATAGGATAGAGGATAGGATAGGATAGAGGATAGGATAGGATAGAGGATAGGATAGGATAGAGGATAGGATAGGATAGAGGATAGGATAGGCTAGAGGATACGATATAGGAGTGGATAGGATAGAGGATAGGATACGATAGAGGATAGGATAGGATAGAGGATAGGATAGGATAGCGGAAAGGATAGAATAGAGTATAGAATAGGATAGAGGATAAGATAGGATAGAGGTTAGGATATGATAGAGTATAGGATAGGATAGAGGAGAGGATAGGGGATTGGATAGGATAGAGGATAGGATAGGATATAGGATAGGATAGGATAGAGGATATTATAGGATAGAGGATAGGATAGGATAGAGGATAGGATAGGATAGAGCATAGGATAGGATAGAGGATAGGATAGGATAGAGGATATGATAGGATAGGATAGAGGATAGGATTGGATAGAGGATAGGATAGGATAGAGGATAGGATAGGATAGAGGATAGGATAGGATAGAGGATAGGATAGGATAGAGGATAGGATAGGATAGAGCATAGGATAGGATAGAGGATAGGATAGGATAGAGGATATGATAGGATAGGATAGAGGATAGGATAGGATAGAGGATATGATAGGATAGAGGATAGGATAGAATAGAGGATAGGATAGGGTAGAGGACAGGTTAGCATAGAGGATAGGATAGGATAGAGGATTCGATAGGATTAAGGATAGGATAGGATAGAGGATAGGATTGGATAGAGGATAGGATAGGATAGAGGATAGGATAGGATAGAGTATAGAATAGGATACAGGATAAGATAGGATAGAGATTAGGATATGATAGAGTATAGGATAGAATAGAGGAGAGGATAGGGGATTGGATAGGATAGAGGATAGGATAGGATATAGGATAGGATAGGATAGAGGGTAGGATAGGATAGAGGATAGGATAGGATAGAGGATAGGATAGGATAGAGGATAGGATACGATAGAGGATAGGATAGAATAGAGGATAGGATAGGATAGAGGATAGGATAGGATACAGGATAGGATAGGATAGAGGATACGATATGGGATTGGATAGGATAGAGGATAGGATACGATAGAGGAGAGGATAGGATAGAGGATAGGATAGGATAGAGAATAGGATATAGGATTGGATAGGATAGAGGATAGAATAGGATAGAGGATAGGATAGGATAGAGGATAGGATATAGGATTGGATAGGATAGAGGATAGAATAGGATAGAGGATAGGATAGGATAGAGGATACGATATAGGATTGGATAGGTTAGAGGATAGGATACGATAGAGGATAGGATAGAATAGAGGATAGGATAGGATAGAGGATAGGATAGGGATTGGATAGGATAGAGGATAGGATAGGATATAGGATAGGATAGGATAGAGGGTAGGATAGGATAGAGGATAGGATAGGATAGAGGATAGGATAGGATAGAGAATAGGATATAGGATTGGATAGGATAGAGGATAGAATAGGATAGAGGATAGGATAGGATTGAGGATAGGATAGGATAGAGGATAGGATAGGGGATTGGATAGGATAGGATAGAGAATAGGGTAGGATAGAGGATACAATAGTATAGAGGATAGGATAGGATATAGGATAGGATAGGATAGAGGATATGGTAGGATAGGATAGAGGATAGGATAGGATAGAGGATAGGATAGGATAGAGGATTGGATTGGATAGAGGTTAGGATAGGATAGAGGATAGGATAGGATAGAGAATAGGATATAGGATTGGATAGGATAGAGGATAGAATAGGATAGAGGATAGGATAGGATAGAGGATAGGATATAGGATTGGATAGGATAGAGGATAGAATAGGATAGAGGATAGGATAGGATAGAGGATAGGATATGATAGAGGATAGGATAGGATAGAGGATAGGATAGGATAGAGGAGAGGATAGGGGATTGGATAGGATAGAGGATAGGATAGGATATAGGATAGGATAGGATAGAGGGTAGGATAGGATAGAGGATAGGATAGGATAGAGGATAGGATAGGATAGAGAATAGGATATAGGATTGGATAGGATAGAGGATAGAATAGGATAGAGGATAGGATAGGATTGAGGATAGGATAGGATAGAGGATAGGATAGGGGATTGGATAGGATAGGATAGAGAATAGGGTAGGATAGAGGATACAATAGTATAGAGGATAGGATAGGATATAGGATAGGATAGGATAGAGGATATGGTAGGATAGGATAGAGGATAGGATAGGATAGAGGATAGGATAGGATAGAGGATAGGATAGGATAGAGGATAGGATAGGATAGAGCATAGGATAGGATAGAGGATAGGATAGGATAGAGGGTATGATAGGAAAGGATAGAGGATAGGATTGGATAGAGGTTAGGATAGGATAGAGGATAGGATAGAGGACTGGATAGGATAGAGGATAGGATAGGATAGAGGATAGGATAGGATAGAGGATGCGATGTAGGATTGGATAGGATAGAGGATAGGATACGATAGAGGATAGGATAGAATAGAGGATAGGATAGCATAGAGGATAGGATAGGATAGAGGATATGATAGGATAGAGGATACGATATGGGATTGGATAGGATAGAGGATAGTTTAGGATAGAGGATAGGATAGGATAGAGAATAGGATATAGGATTGGATAGGATAGAGGATAGGATTGGATAGAGGTTAGGATAGGATAGAGGATAGGATAGAGGACTGGATAGGATAGAGGATAGGATAGGATAGAGGATAGGATAGGATAGAGGATGCGATATAGGATTGGATAGGATAGAGGATAGGATACGATAGAGGATAGGATAGAATAGAGGATAGGATAGCATAGAGGATAGGATAGGATAGAGGATATGATAGGATAGAGGATACGATATGGGATTGGATAGGATAGAGGATAGTATAGGATAGAGGATAGGATAGGATAGAGGATAGGATAGGATAGAGCATAGGATAGGATAGAGGATAGGATAGGATAGAGGGTATGATAGGAAAGGATAGAGGATTGGATTGGATAGAGGTTAGGATAGGATAGAGGATAGGATAGGATAGAGAATAGGATATAGGATTGGATAGGATAGAGGATAGAATAGGATAGAGGATAGGATAGGATAGAGGATAGGATATAGGATTGGATAGGATAGAGGATAGAATAGGATAGAGGATAGGATAGGATAGAGGATAGGATATGATAGAGGATAGGATAGGATAGAGGATAGGATAGGATAGATTAGAGGATAGGGGATTGGATAGGATAGAGGATAGGATAGGATATAGGATAGGATAGGATAGAGGGTAGGATAGGATAGAGGATAGGATAGGATAGAGGATAGGATAGGACAGAGAATAGGATATAGGATTGGATAGGATAGAGGATAGAATAGGATAGAGGATAGGATAGGATTGAGGATAGGATAGGATAGAGGATAGGATAGGGGATTGGATAGGATAGGATAGAGAATAGGGTAGGATAGAGGATACAATAGTATAGAGGATAGGATAGGATATAGGATAGGATAGGATAGAGGATATGGTAGGATAGGGTAGAGGATAGGATAGGATAGAGGATAGGATAGGATAGAGGATAGGATAGGATAGAGGATAGGATAGGATAGAGCATAGGATAGGATAGAGGATAGGATAGGATAGAGGGTATGATAGGAAAGGATAGAGGATAGGATTGGATAGAGGTTAGGATAGGATAGAGGATAGGATAGAGGACTGGATAGGATAGAGGATAGGATAGGATAGAGGATAGGATAGGATAGAGAATGCGATATAGGATTGGATAGGATAGAGGATAGGATACGATAGAGGATAGGATAGAATAGAGGATAGGATAGCATAGAGGATAGGATAGGATAGAGGATATGATAGGATAGAGGATACGATATGGGATTGGATAGGATAGAGGATAGTATAGGATAGAGGATAGGATAGGATAGAGAATAGGATATAGGATTGGATAGGATAGAGGATAGGATACGATAGAGGATAGGATAGGATAGAGAATAGGATAGGATAGAGGATAGGATAGGATAGAGGATAGGATAGGTTAGAGGATACGATATAGGATTGGATAGGATAGAGGATAGAATAGGATAGAGGATAGGATAGGATAGAGGATAGGATATGATAGAGGATAGGATAGGATAGAGGATAGGATAGGATAGAGGATACGATAGGGGATTGGATAGAATAGAGGATAGGATAGGATACAGGATAGGATAGGATAGAGGATATGATAGGATAGAGGACAGGATAGGATAGAGGATAGGATAGGATAGAGGATATAATAGGATAGAGGATAGGATAGAATAGAGGATAGGATAGGGTAGAGGACAGGTTAGCATAGAGGATAGGATAGGATATAGGATAGGATAGGATAGAGGATAGGGTAGGATAGAGGATAGGATTGGATAGAGGATAGGATAGGATAGAGGATAGGATAGGATAGAGGATAGGATAGGCTAGAGGATACGATATAGGAGTGGATAGGATA
Organism: Halictus rubicundus; assembly: GCF_050948215.1. Classification (NCBI taxonomy): domain Eukaryota; kingdom Metazoa; phylum Arthropoda; class Insecta; order Hymenoptera; family Halictidae; genus Halictus; species Halictus rubicundus. Next base: position 1,682,287 of record NW_027488579.1, on the reverse strand, counting down.
GAGGATAGGATACGATAGAGGATAGGATAGGATAGAGGATAGGATAGGATAGCGGAAAGGATAGAATAGAGTATAGAATAGGATAGAGGATAAGATAGGATAGAGGTTAGGATACGATAGAGTATAGGATAGGATAGAGGAGAGGATAGGGGATTGGATAGGATAGAGGATAGGATAGGATATAGGATAGGATAGGATAGAGGATATTATAGGATAGAGGATAGGATAGGATAGAGGATAGGATAGGATAGAGCATAGGATAGGATAGAGGATAGGATAGGATAGAGGATATGATAGGATAGGATAGAGGATAGGATTGGATAGAGGATAGGATAGGATAGAGGATAGGATAGGATAGAGGATAGGATAGGATAGAGGATAGGATAGGATAGAGGATAGGATAGGATAGAGGATAGGATAGGTTAGAGGATACGATATAGGATTGGATAGGATAGAGGATAGAATAGGATAGAGGATAGGATAGGATAGAGGATAGGATATGATAGAGGATAGGATAGGATAGAGGATAGGATAGGATAGAGGATAGGATAGGATAGAGAATAGGATATAGGATTGGATAGGATAGAGGATAGAATAGGATAGAGGATAGGATAGGATTGAGGATAGGATAGGATAGAGGATAGGATAGGGGATTGGATAGGATAGGATAGAGAATAGGGTAGGATAGAGGATACAATAGTATAGAGGATAGGATAGGATATAGGATAGGATAGGATAGAGGATATGGTAGGATAGGATAGAGGATAGGATAGGATAGAGGATAGGATAGGATAGAGGATAGGATAGGATAGAGGATAGGATAGGATAGAGCATAGGATAGGATAGAGGATAGGATAGGATAGAGGGTATGATAGGAAAGGATAGAGGATAGGATTGGATAGAGGTTAGGATAGGATAGAGGATAGGATAGAGGACTGGATAGGATAGAGGATAGGATAGGATAGAGGATAGGATAGGATAGAGGATGCGATATAGGATTGGATAGGATAGAGGATAGGATACGATAGAGGATAGGATAGAATAGAGGATAGGATAGCATAGAGGATAGGATAGGATAGAGGATATGATAGGATAGAGGATACGATATGGGATTGGATAGGATAGAGGATAGTATAGGATAGAGGATAGGATAGGATAGAGAATAGGATAATGGATTGGATAGGATAGAGGATAGGATACGATAGAGGATAGGATAGGATAGAGAATAGGATAGGATAGAGGATAGGATAGGATAGAGGATAGGATAGGTTAGAGGATACGATATAGGATTGGATAGGATAGAGGATAGAATAGGATAGAGGATAGGATAGGATAGAGGATAGGATATGATAGAGGATAGGATAGGATAGAGGATAGGATAGGATAGAGGATACGATGGGGGATTGGATAGAATAGAGGATAGGATAGGATACAGGATAGGATAGGATAGAGGATATGATAGGATAGAGGACAGGATAGGATAGAGGATAGGATAGGATAGAGGATATAATAGGATAGAGGATAGGATAGAATAGAGGATAGGATAGGGTAGAGGACAGGTTAGCATAGAGGATAGGATAGGATATAGGATAGGATAGGATAGAGGATAGGATAGGATAGAGGATAGGATTGGATAGAGGATAGGATAGGATAGAGGATAGGATAGGATAGAGGATAGGATAGGCTAGAGGATACGATATAGGAGTGGATAGGATAGAGGATAGGATACGATAGAGGATAGGATAGGATAGAGGATAGGATAGGATAGCGGAAAGGATAGAATAGAGTATAGAATAGGATAGAGGATAAGATAGGATAGAGGTTAGGATATGATAGAGTATAGGATAGGATAGAGGAGAGGATAGGGGATTGGATAGGATAGAGGATAGGCTGGGATATAGGATAGGATAGGATAGAGGATATTATAGGATAGAGGATAGGATAGGATAGAGGATAGGATAGGATAGAGCATAGGATAGGATAGAGGATAGGATAGGATAGAGGATATGATAGGATAGGATAGAGGATAGGATTGGATAGAGGATAGGATAGGATAGAGGATAGGATAGGATAGAGGATAGGATAGGATAGAGGATTCGATAGGATTAAGGATAGGATAGGATAGAGGATAGGATTGGATAGAGGATAGGATAGGATAGAGGATAGGATAGGATAGAGGATAGGATAGGATAGAGGATAGGATAGGATAGAGGATAGGATAGGATAGAGGATAGGATAGGATAGAGGATAGGATAGGATAGAGGATAGGATAGGCTAGAGGATACGATATAGGAGTGGATAGGATAGAGGATAGGATACGATAGAGGATAGGATAGGATAGAGGATAGGATAGGATAGCGGAAAGGATAGAATAGAGTATAGAATAGGATAGAGGATAAGATAGGATAGAGGTTAGGATATGATAGAGTATAGGATAGGATAGAGGAGAGGATAGGGGATTGGATAGGATAGAGGATAGGATAGGATATAGGATAGGATAGGATAGAGGATATTATAGGATAGAGGATAGGATGGGATAGAGGATAGGATAGGATAGAGCATAGGATAGGATAGAGGATAGGATAGGACAGAGGATATGATAGGATAGGATAGAGGATAGGATTGGATAGAGGATAGGATAGGATAGAGGATAGGATAGGATAGAGGATAGGATAGGATAGAGGATAGGATAGGATAGAGCATAGGATAGGATAGAGGATAGGATAGGATAGAGGGTATGATAGGAAAGGATAGAGGATAGGATTGGATAGAGGTTAGGATAGGATAGAGGATAGGATAGAGGACTGGATAGGATAGAGGATAGGATAGGATAGAGGATAGGATAGGATAGAGGATGCGATATAGGATTGGATAGGATAGAGGATAGGATACGATAGAGGATAGGATAGAATAGAGGATAGGATAGCATAGAGGATAGGATAGGATAGAGGATATGATAGGATAGAGGATACGATATGGGATTGGATAGGATAGAGGATAGTATAGGATAGAGGATAGGATAGGATAGAGAATAGGATAATGGATTGGATAGGATAGAGGATAGGATACGATAGAGGATAGGATAGGATAGAGAATAGGATAGGATAGAGGATAGGATAGGATAGAGGATAGGATAGGTTAGAGGATACGATATAGGATTGGATAGGATAGAGGATAGAATAGGATAGAGGATAGGATAGGATAGAGGATAGGATATGATAGAGGATAGGATAGGATAGAGGATAGGATAGGATAGAGGATACGATGGGGGATTGGATAGAATAGAGGATAGGATAGGATACAGGATAGGATAGGATAGAGGATATGATAGGATAGAGGACAGGATAGGATAGAGGATAGGATAGGATAGAGGATATAATAGGATAGAGGATAGGATAGAATAGAGGATTCGATAGGATTAAGGATAGGATAGGATAGAGGATAGGATTGGATAGAGGATAGGATAGGATAGAGGATAGGATAGGATAGAGGATAGGATAGGATAGAGGATAGGATAGGATAGAGGATAGGATAGGATAGAGGATAGGATAGGATAGAGGATAGGATAGGATAGAGGATAGGATAGGCTAGAGGATACGATATAGGAGTGGATAGGATAGAGGATAGGATACGATAGAGGATAGGATAGGATAGAGGATAGGATAGGATAGCGGAAAGGATAGAATAGAGTATAGAATAGGATAGAGGATAAGATAGGATAGAGGTTAGGATATGATAGAGTATAGGATAGGATAGAGGAGAGGATAGGGGATTGGATAGGATAGAGGATAGGATAGGATATAGGATAGGATAGGATAGAGGATATTATAGGATAGAGGATAGGATGGGATAGAGGATAGGATAGGATAGAGCATAGGATAGGATAGAGGATAGGATAGGACAGAGGATATGATAGGATAGGATAGAGGATAGGATTGGATAGAGGATAGGATAGGATAGAGGATAGGATAGGATAGAGGATAGGATAGGATAGAGGATAGGATAGGATAGAGCATAGGATAGGATAGAGGATAGGATAGGATAGAGGGTATGATAGGAAAGGATAGAGGATAGGATTGGATAGAGGTTAGGATAGGATAGAGGATAGGATAGAGGACTGGATAGGATAGAGGATAGGATAGGATAGAGGATAGGATAGGATAGAGGATGCGATATAGGATTGGATAGGATAGAGGATAGGATACGATAGAGGATAGGATAGAATAGAGGATAGGATAGCATAGAGGATAGGATAGGATAGAGGATATGATAGGATAGAGGATACGATATGGGATTGGATAGGATAGAGGATAGTATAGGATAGAGGATAGGATAGGATAGAGAATAGGATAATGGATTGGATAGGATAGAGGATAGGATACGATAGAGGATAGGATAGGATAGAGAATAGGATAGGATAGAGGATAGGATAGGATAGAGGATAGGATAGGTTAGAGGATACGATATAGGATTGGATAGGATAGAGGATAGAATAGGATAGAGGATAGGATAGGATAGAGGATAGGATATGATAGAGGATAGGATAGGATAGAGGATAGGATAGGATAGAGGATACGATGGGGGATTGGATAGAATAGAGGATAGGATAGGATACAGGATAGGATAGGATAGAGGATATGATAGGATAGAGGACAGGATAGGATAGAGGATAGGATAGGATAGAGGATATAATAGGATAGAGGATAGGATAGAATAGAGGATAGGATAGGGTAGAGGACAGGTTAGCATAGAGGATAGGATAGGATATAGGATAGGATAGGATAGAGGATAGGATAGGATAGAGGATAGGATTGGATAGAGGATAGGATAGGATAGAGGATAGGATAGGATAGAGGATAGGATAGGATAGAGCATAGGATAGGATAGAGGATAGGATAGGATAGAGGATAGGATTGGATAGAGGATAGGATAGGATAGAGGATAGGATAGGATAGAGGATAGGATAGGCTAGAGGATACGATATAGGAGTGGATAGGATAGAGGATAGGATACGATAGAGGATAGGATAGGATAGAGGATAGGATAGGATAGCGGAAAGGATAGAATAGAGTATAGAATAGGATAGAGGATAAGATAGGATAGAGGTTAGGATATGATAGAGTATAGGATAGGATAGAGGAGAGGATAGGGGATTGGATAGGATAGAGGATAGGCTGGGATATAGGATAGGATAGGATAGAGGATATTATAGGATAGAGGATAGGATAGGATAGAGGATAGGATAGGATAGAGGATAGGATTGGATAGAGGATAGGATAGGATAGAGGATAGGATAGGATAGAGGATAGGATAGGCTAGAGGATACGATATAGGAGTGGATAGGATAGAGGATAGGATACGATAGAGGATAGGATAGGATAGAGGATAGGATAGGATAGCGGAAAGGATAGAATAGAGTATAGAATAGGATAGAGGATAAGATAGGATAGAGGTTAGGATACGATAGAGTATAGGATAGGATAGAGGAGAGGATAGGGGATTGGATAGGATAGAGGATAGGATAGGATATAGGATAGGATAGGATAGAGGATATTATAGGATAGAGGATAGGATAGGATAGAGGATAGGATAGGATAGAGCATAGGATAGGATAGAGGATAGGATAGGATAGAGGATATGATAGGATAGGATAGAGGATAGGATTGGATAGAGGATAGGATAGGATAGAGGATAGGATAGGATAGAGGATAGGATAGGATAGAGGATAGGATAGGATAGAGGATAGGATAGGTTAGAGGATACGATATAGGATTGGATAGGATAGAGGATAGAATAGGATAGAGGATAGGATAGGATAGAGGATAGGATATGATAGAGGATAGGATAGGATAGAGGATAGGATAGGATAGAGGATAGGATAGGATAGAGAATAGGATATAGGATTGGATAGGATAGAGGATAGAATAGGATAGAGGATAGGATAGGATTGAGGATAGGATAGGATAGAGGATAGGATAGGGGATTGGATAGGATAGGATAGAGAATAGGGTAGGATAGAGGATACAATAGTATAGAGGATAGGATAGGATATAGGATAGGATAGGATAGAGGATATGGTAGGATAGGATAGAGGATAGGATAGGATAGAGGATAGGATAGGATAGGATAGAGGATAGGATAGGATAGAGGATAGGATAGGATAGAGCATAGGATAGGATAGAGGATAGGATAGGATAGAGGGTATGATAGGAAAGGATAGAGGATAGGATTGGATAGAGGTTAGGATAGGATAGAGGATAGGATAGAGGACTGGATAGGATAGAGGATAGGATAGGATAGAGGATAGGATAGGATAGAGGATGCGATATAGGATTGGATAGGATAGAGGATAGGATACGATAGAGGATAGGATAGAATAGAGGATAGGATAGCATAGAGGATAGGATAGGATAGAGGATATGATAGGATAGAGGATACGATATGGGATTGGATAGGATAGAGGATAGTATAGGATAGAGGATAGGATAGGATAGAGAATAGGATAATGGATTGGATAGGATAGAGGATAGGATACGATAGAGGATAGGATAGGATAGAGAATAGGATAGGATAGAGGATAGGATAGGATAGAGGATAGGATAGGTTAGAGGATACGATATAGGATTGGATAGGATAGAGGATAGAATAGGATAGAGGATAGGATAGGATAGAGGATAGGATATGATAGAGGATAGGATAGGATAGAGGATAGGATAGGATAGAGGATACGATGGGGGATTGGATAGAATAGAGGATAGGATAGGATACAGGATAGGATAGGATAGAGGATATGATAGGATAGAGGACAGGATAGGATAGAGGATAGGATAGGATAGAGGATATAATAGGATAGAGGATAGGATAGAATAGAGGATAGGATAGGGTAGAGGACAGGTTAGCATAGAGGATAGGATAGGATATAGGATAGGATAGGATAGAGGATAGGATAGGATAGAGGATAGGATTGGATAGAGGATAGGATAGGATAGAGGATAGGATAGGATAGAGGATAGGATAGGCTAGAGGATACGATATAGGAGTGGATAGGATAGAGGATAGGATACGATAGAGGATAGGATAGGATAGAGGATAGGATAGGATAGCGGAAAGGATAGAATAGAGTATAGAATAGGATAGAGGATAAGATAGGATAGAGGTTAGGATATGATAGAGTATAGGATAGGATAGAGGAGAGGATAGGGATTGGATAGGATAGAGGATAGGCTGGGATATAGGATAGGATAGGATAGAGGATATTATAGGATAGAGGATAGGATAGGATAGAGGATAGGATAGGATAGAGCATAGGATAGGATAGAGGATAGGATAGGATAGAGGATATGATAGGATAGGATAGAGGATAGGATTGGATAGAGGATAGGATAGGATAGAGGATAGGATAGGATAGAGGATAGGATAGGATAGAGGATTCGATAGGATTAAGGAATAGGATAGGATAGAGGATAGGATTGGATAGAGGATAGGATAGGATAGAGGATAGGATAGGATAGAGGATAGGATAGGATAGAGGATAGGATAGGATAGAGGATAGGATAGGATAGAGGATAGGATAGGATAGAGGATAGGATAGGATAGAGGATAGGATAGGCTAGAGGATACGATATAGGAGTGGATTGGATAGAGGATAGGATACGATAGAGGATAGGATAGGATAGAGGATAGGATAGGATAGCGGAAAGGATAGAATAGAGTATAGAATAGGATAGAGGATAAGATAGGATAGAGGTTAGGATATGATAGAGTATAGGATAGGATAGAGGAGAGGATAGGGGATTGGATAGGATAGAGGATAGGATAGGATATAGGATAGGATAGGATAGAGGATATTATAGGATAGAGGATAGGATGGGATAGAGGATAGGATAGGATAGAGCATAGGATAGGATAGAGGATAGGATAGGATAGAGGATATGATAGGATAGGATAGAGGATAGGATTGGATAGAGGATAGGATAGGATAGAGGATAGGATAGGATAGAGGATAGGATAGGATAGAGGATAGGATAGGATAGAGGATAGGATAGGATAGAGCATAGGATAGGATAGAGGATAGGATAGGATAGAGGATATGATAGGATAGGATAGAGGATAGGATAGGATAGAGGATATGATAGGATAGAGGATAGGATAGAATAGAGGATAGGATAGGGTAGAGGACAGGTTAGCATAGAGGATAGGATAGGATAGAGGATTCGATAGGATTAAGGATAGGATAGGATAGAGGATAGGATTGGATAGAGGATAGGATAGGATAGAGGATAGGATAGGATAGAGGATAGTATAGGATAGAGAATAGGATATAGGATTGGATAGGATAGAGGATAGAATAGGATAGAGGATAGGATAGGATAGAGGATAGGATATGATAGAGGATAGGATAGGATAGAGGATAGGATAGGATAGAGGATACGATAGGGGATTGGATAGAATAGAGGATAGGATAGGATACAGGATAGGATAGGATAGAGGATATGATAGGATAGAGGACAGGATAGGATAGAGGATAGGATAGGATAGAGATTATGATAGGATAGAGGATAGGATATAATAGAGGATAGGATAGGGTAGAGGACAGGTTAGCATAGAGGATAGGATAGGATAGAGGATTCGATAGGATTGAGGATAGGATAGGATAGAGGATAGGATAGGGGATTGGATAGGATAGGATAGAGAATAGGGTAGGGTAGAAGATACAATAGTATAGAGGATAGGATAGGATAGAGGATAGGATAGGATAGAGGATATCATAGGATAGAGGATACGATATGGGATTGGATAGGATAGAGGATAGGATACGATAGAGGATAGGATAGGATAGAGGATAGGATAGGATAGAGAATAGGATATAGGATTGGATAGGATAGAGGATAAGATAGGATAGAGGATAGGATAGGATAGAGGATAGGATAGGATAGGATAGATGATATTATAGTAAAGAGGATAGTATATGATAGAGGATAGGATACGGGACTGGATAGGATAGAGGATAGGATAGGATAGAGGATAGGATAGGATAGAGGATAGGATAGGATAGAGGATAGGATAGGATAGAGGATAGGATAGGATAGGATAGAGGATAGGATTGGATAGAGGATAGGATAGGATAGAGGATAGGATAGGATAGAGGATAGGATAGGATAGAGGATAGGATAGGATAGAGCATAGGATAGGATAGAGGATAGGATAGGATAGAGGGTATGATAGGAAAGGATAGAGGATAGGATTGGATAGAGGTTAGGATAGGATAGAGGATAGGATAGAGGACTGGATAGGATAGAGGATAGGATAGGATAGAGGATAGGATAGGATAGAGGATGCGATATAGGATTGGATAGGATAGAGGATAGGATACGATAGAGGATAGGATAGAATAGAGGATAGGATAGCATAGAGGATAGGATAGGATAGAGGATATGATAGGATAGAGGATACGATATGGGATTGGATAGGATAGAGGATAGTATAGGATAGAGGATAGGATAGGATAGAGAATAGGATAATGGATTGGATAGGATAGAGGATAGGATACGATAGAGGATAGGATAGGATAGAGAATAGGATAGGATAGAGGATAGGATAGGATAGAGGATAGGATAGGTTAGAGGATACGATATAGGATTGGATAGGATAGAGGATAGAATAGGATAGAGGATAGGATAGGATAGAGGATAGGATATGATAGAGGATAGGATAGGATAGAGGATAGGATAGGATAGAGGATACGATGGGGGATTGGATAGAATAGAGGATAGGATAGGATACAGGATAGGATAGGATAGAGGATATGATAGGATAGAGGACAGGATAGGATAGAGGATAGGATAGGATAGAGGATATAATAGGATAGAGGATAGGATAGAATAGAGGATAGGATAGGGTAGAGGACAGGTTAGCATAGAGGATAGGATAGGATATAGGATAGGATAGGATAGAGGATAGGATAGGATAGAGGATAGGATTGGATAGAGGATAGGATAGGATAGAGGATAGGATAGGATAGAGGATAGGATAGGCTAGAGGATACGATATAGGAGTGGATAGGATAGAGGATAGGATACGATAGAGGATAGGATAGGATAGAGGATAGGATAGGATAGCGGAAAGGATAGAATAGAGTATAGAATAGGATAGAGGATAAGATAGGATAGAGGTTAGGATATGATAGAGTATAGGATAGGATAGAGGAGAGGATAGGGGATTGGATAGGATAGAGGATAGGCTGGGATATAGGATAGGATAGGATAGAGGATATTATAGGATAGAGGATAGGATAGGATAGAGGATAGGATAGGATAGAGGATAGGATTGGATAGAGGATAGGATAGGATAGAGGATAGGATAGGATAGAGGATAGGATAGGCTAGAGGATACGATATAGGAGTGGATAGGATAGAGGATAGGATACGATAGAGGATAGGATAGGATAGAGGATAGGATAGGATAGCGGAAAGGATAGAATAGAGTATAGAATAGGATAGAGGATAAGATAGGATAGAGGTTAGGATACGATAGAGTATAGGATAGGATAGAGGAGAGGATAGGGGATTGGATAGGATAGAGGATAGGATAGGATATAGGATAGGATAGGATAGAGGATATTATAGGATAGAGGATAGGATAGGATAGAGGATAGGATAGGATAGAGCATAGGATAGGATAGAGGATAGGATAGGATAGAGGATATGATAGGATAGGATAGAGGATAGGATTGGATAGAGGATAGGATAGGATAGAGGATAGGATAGGATAGAGGATAGGATAGGATAGAGGATAGGATAGGATAGAGGATAGGATAGGTTAGAGGATACGATATAGGATTGGATAGGATAGAGGATAGAATAGGATAGAGGATAGGATAGGATAGAGGATAGGATATGATAGAGGATAGGATAGGATAGAGGATAGGATAGGATAGAGGATAGGATAGGATAGAGAATAGGATATAGGATTGGATAGGATAGAGGATAGAATAGGATAGAGGATAGGATAGGATTGAGGATAGGATAGGATAGAGGATAGGATAGGGGATTGGATAGGATAGGATAGAGAATAGGGTAGGATAGAGGATACAATAGTATAGAGGATAGGATAGGATATAGGATAGGATAGGATAGAGGATATGGTAGGATAGGATAGAGGATAGGATAGGATAGAGGATAGGATAGGATAGAGGATAGGATAGGATAGAGGATAGGATAGGATAGAGCATAGGATAGGATAGAGGATAGGATAGGATAGAGGGTATGATAGGAAAGGATAGAGGATAGGATTGGATAGAGGTTAGGATAGGATAGAGGATAGGATAGAGGACTGGATAGGATAGAGGATAGGATAGGATAGAGGATAGGATAGGATAGAGGATGCGATATAGGATTGGATAGGATAGAGGATAGGATACGATAGAGGATAGGATAGAATAGAGGATAGGATAGCATAGAGGATAGGATAGGATAGAGGATATGATAGGATAGAGGATACGATATGGGATTGGATAGGATAGAGGATAGTATAGGATAGAGGATAGGATAGGATAGAGAATAGGATAATGGATTGGATAGGATAGAGGATAGGATACGATAGAGGATAGGATAGGATAGAGAATAGGATAGGATAGAGGATAGGATAGGATAGAGGATAGGATAGGTTAGAGGATACGATATAGGATTGGATAGGATAGAGGATAGAATAGGATAGAGGATAGGATAGGATAGAGGATAGGATATGATAGAGGATAGGATAGGATAGAGGATAGGATAGGATAGAGGATACGATGGGGGATTGGATAGAATAGAGGATAGGATAGGATACAGGATAGGATAGGATAGAGGATATGATAGGATAGAGGACAGGATAGGATAGAGGATAGGATAGGATAGAGGATATAATAGGATAGAGGATAGGATAGAATAGAGGATAGGATAGGGTAGAGGACAGGTTAGCATAGAGGATAGGATAGGATATAGGATAGGATAGGATAGAGGATAGGATAGGATAGAGGATAGGATTGGATAGAGGATAGGATAGGATAGAGGATAGGATAGGATAGAGGATAGGATAGGCTAGAGGATACGATATAGGAGTGGATAGGATAGAGGATAGGATACGATAGAGGATAGGATAGGATAGAGGATAGGATAGGATAGCGGAAAGGATAGAATAGAGTATAGAATAGGATAGAGGATAAGATAGGATAGAGGTTAGGATATGATAGAGTATACGATAGGATAGAGGAGAGGATAGGGGATTGGATAGGATAGAGGATAGGCTGGGATATAGGATAGGATAGGATAGAGGATATTATAGGATAGAGGATAGGATAGGATAGAGGATAGGATAGGATAGAGCATAGGATAGGATAGAGGATAGGATAGGATAGAGGATATGATAGGATAGGATAGAGGATAGGATTGGATAGAGGATAGGATAGGATAGAGGATAGGATAGGATAGAGGATAGGATAGGATAGAGGATTCGATAGGATTAAGGATAGGATAGGATAGAGGATAGGATTGGATAGAGGATAGGATAGGATAGAGGATAGGATAGGATAGAGGATAGGATAGGATAGAGGATAGGATAGGATAGAGGATAGGATAGGATAGAGGATAGGATAGGATAGAGGATAGGATAGGATAGAGGATAGGATAGGCTAGAGGATACGATATAGGAGTGGATTGGATAGAGGATAGGATACGATAGAGGATAGGATAGGATAGAGGATAGGATAGGATAGCGGAAAGGATAGAATAGAGTATAGAATAGGATAGAGGATAAGATAGGATAGAGGTTAGGATATGATAGAGTATAGGATAGGATAGAGGAGAGGATAGGGGATTGGATAGGATAGAGGATAGGATAGGATATAGGATAGGATAGGATAGAGGATATTATAGGATAGAGGATAGGATGGGATAGAGGATAGGATAGGATAGAGCATAGGATAGGATAGAGGATAGGATAGGATAGAGGATATGATAGGATAGGATAGAGGATAGGATTGGATAGAGGATAGGATAGGATAGAGGATAGGATAGGATAGAGGATAGGATAGGATAGAGGATAGGATAGGATAGAGGATAGGATAGGATAGAGCATAGGATAGGATAGAGGATAGGATAGGATAGAGGATATGATAGGATAGGATAGAGGATAGGATAGGATAGAGGATATGATAGGATAGAGGATAGGATAGAATAGAGGATAGGATAGGGTAGAGGACAGGTTAGCATAGAGGATAGGATAGGATAGAGGATTCGATAGGATTAAGGATAGGATAGGATAGAGGATAGGATTGGATAGAGGATAGGATAGGATAGAGGATAGGATAGGATAGAGGATAGTATAGGATAGAGAATAGGATATAGGATTGGATAGGATAGAGGATAGAATAGGATAGAGGATAGGATAGGATAGAGGATAGGATATGATAGAGGATAGGATAGGATAGAGGATAGGATAGGATAGAGGATACGATAGGGGATTGGATAGAATAGAGGATAGGATAGGATACAGGATAGGATAGGATAGAGGATATGATAGGATAGAGGACAGGATAGGATAGAGGATAGGATAGGATAGAGATTATGATAGGATAGAGGATAGGATATAATAGAGGATAGGATAGGGTAGAGGACAGGTTAGCATAGAGGATAGGATAGGATAGAGGATTCGATAGGATTGAGGATAGGATAGGATAGAGGATAGGATAGGGGATTGGATAGGATAGGATAGAGAATAGGGTAGGGTAGAAGATACAATAGTATAGAGGATAGGATAGGATAGAGGATAGGATAGGATAGAGGATATCATAGGATAGAGGATACGATATGGGATTGGATAGGATAGAGGATAGGATACGATAGAGGATAGGATAGGATAGAGGATAGGATAGGATAGAGAATAGGATATAGGATTGGATAGGATAGAGGATAAGATAGGATAGAGGATAGGATAGGATAGAGGATAGGATAGGATAGGATAGATGATATTATAGTAAAGAGGATAGTATATGATAGAGGATAGGATACGGGACTGGATAGGATAGAGGATAGGATAGGATAGAGGATAGGATAGGATAGAGGATAGGATAGGATAGAGGATAGGATAGGATAGAGGATAGGATAGGATAGAGGATAGGATAGGATAGAGGATAGGATAGGATAGAGGATAGGATAGGATAGAGGATAGGATAGGATAGAGGATAGGATAGGATAGAGGATAGGATAGGATAGAGGATAGGATAGGATAGAGGATAGGATAGGATAGAGGATAGGATAGGATAGAGGATAGGATAGGATATAGGATACGATATGGGATTGGATAGGATAGAGGATAGGATACGATAGAGGATAGGATTGGATAGAGGATAGGATACGATAGAGGATAGGATAGGATAGAGGATAGGATAGGATAGCGGAAAGGATAGGATACAGTATAGAATAGGATACAGGATAAGATAGGATAGAGATTAGGATATGATAGAGTATAGGATAGGATAGAGGAGAGGATAGGGGATTGGATAGGATAGAGGATAGGATAGGATATAGGATAGGATAGGATAGAGGGTAGGATAGGATAGAGGATAGGATAGGATAGAGGATAGGATAGGATAGAGAATAGGATATAGGATTGGATACGATAGAGGATAGAATAGGATAGAGGATAGGATAGGATAGAGGATAGGATATGATAGAGGATAGGATAGGATAGAGGATAGGATAGGATACAGGATAGGATAGGGGATTGGATAGAATAGAGGATAGGATAGGGTACAGGATAGGATAGGATAGAGGATAGGATAGGATAGAGGATAGGATAGGATAGAGGATAGGATAGGATAGAGGATAGGATAGGATAGAGGATAGGATAGGATAGAGGATAGGATAGGATAGAGGATAGGATAGGATAGAGGATACGATATAGGATTGGATAGGTTAGAGGATAGGATACGATAGAGGATAGGATAGAATAGAGGATAGGATAGGATAGAGGATAGGATAGGATAGAGGATATGATAGGATAGAGGATACGATATGGGATTGGATAGGATAGAGGATAGGATACGATAGAGGATAGGATAGGATAGAGGATAGGATAGGATAGAGGATAGGATAGGATAGAGGATAGGATAGGATAGAGGATAGGATAGGATAGAGGATACGATATAGGAATGGATAGGATAGAGGATAGGATACGATAGAGGATAGGATAGAATAGAGGATAGGATAGGATAGAGGATAGGATAGGATAGAGGATAGGATAGGATATAGGATACGATATGGGATTGGATAGGATAGAGGATAGGATACGATAGAGGATAGGATTGGATAGAGGATAGGATACGATAGAGGATAGGATAGGATAGAGGATAGGATAGGATAGCGGAAAGGATAGGATAGAGTATAGAATAGGATACAGGATAAGATAGGATAGAGATTAGGATATGATAGAGTATAGGATAGGATAGAGGAGAGGATAGGGGATTGGATAGGATAGAGGATAGGATAGGATATAGGATAGGATAGGATAGAGGGTAGGATAGGATAGAGGATAGGATAGGATAGAGGATAGGATTGGATAGAGAATAGGATATAGGATTGGATACGATAGAGGATAGAATAGGATAGAGGATAGGATAGGATAGAGGATAGGATATGATAGAGGATAGGATAGGATAGAGGATAGGACAGGATACAGGATAGGATAGGGGATTGGATAGAATAGAGGATAGGATACGATAGAGGATAGGATAGGATAGAGGATAGGATAGGATAGCGGAAAGGATAGGATACCGTATAGAATAGGATACAGGATAGGATAGAGGATAGGATAGGATAGCGGAAAGGATAGGATACAGTATAGAATAGGATACAGGATAAGATAGGATAGAGATTAGGATATGATAGAGTATAGGATAGGATAGAGGAGAGGATAGGGGATTGGATAGGATAGAGGATAGGATAGGATATAGGATAGGATAGGATAGAGGGTAGGATAGGATAGAGGATAGGATAGGATAGAGGATAGGATAGGATAGAGAATAGGATATAGGATTGGATACGATAGAGGATAGAATAGGATAGAGGATAGGATAGGATAGAGGATAGGATATGATAGAGGATAGGATAGGATAGAGGATAGGATAGGATACAGGATAGGATAGGGGATTGGATAGAATAGAGGATAGGATAGGGTACAGGATAGGATAGGATAGAGGATAGGATAGGATAGAGGATAGGATAGGATAGAGGATAGGATAGGATAGAGGATAGGATAGGATAGAGGATAGGATAGGATAGAGGATAGGATAGGATAGAGGATAGGATAGGATAGAGGATACGATATAGGATTGGATAGGTTAGAGGATAGGATACGATAGAGGATAGGATAGAATAGAGGATAGGATAGGATAGAGGATAGGATAGGATAGAGGATATGATAGGATAGAGGATACGATATGGGATTGGATAGGATAGAGGATAGGATACGATAGAGGATAGGATAGGATAGAGGATAGGATAGGATAGAGGATAGGATAGGATAGAGGATAGGATAGGATAGAGGATAGGATAGGATAGAGGATACGATATAGGAATGGATAGGATAGAGGATAGGATACGATAGAGGATAGGATAGAATAGAGGATAGGATAGGATAGAGGATAGGATAGGATAGAGGATAGGATAGGATATAGGATACGATATGGGATTGGATAGGATAGAGGATAGGATACGATAGAGGATAGGATTGGATAGAGGATAGGATACGATAGAGGATAGGATAGGATAGAGGATAGGATAGGATAGCGGAAAGGATAGGATAGAGTATAGAATAGGATACAGGATAAGATAGGATAGAGATTAGGATATGATAGAGTATAGGATAGGATAGAGGAGAGGATAGGGGATTGGATAGGATAGAGGATAGGATAGGATATAGGATAGGATAGGATAGAGGGTAGGATAGGATAGAGGATAGGATAGGATAGAGGATAGGATAGGATAGAGAATAGGATATAGGATTGGATACGATAGAGGATAGAATAGGATAGAGGATAGGATAGGATAGAGGATAGGATATGATAGAGGATAGGATAGGATAGAGGATAGGACAGGATACAGGATAGGATAGGGGATTGGATAGAATAGAGGATAGGATAGGGTACAGGATAGGATAGGATAGAGGATAGGATAGGATAGAGGATAGGATAGGATAGAGGATAGGATAGGATAGAGGATAGGATAGGATAGAGGATAGGATAGGATAGAGGATAGGATAGGATAGAGGATAGGATAGGATAGAGGATAGGATAGGATAGAGGATAGGATAGGATAGAGGATAGGATAGGATAGAGGATACGATATAGGATTGGATAGGTTAGAGGATAGGATACGATAGAGGATAGGATAGAATAGAGGATAGGATAGGATAGAGGATAGGATAGGATAGAGGATATGATAGGATAGAGGATACGATATGGGATTGGATAGGATAGAGGATAGGATACGATAGAGGATAGGATAGGATAGAGGATAGGATAGGATAGAGGATAGGATAGGATAGAGGATAGGATAGGATAGAGGATAGGATAGGATAGAAGATACGATATAGGAATGGATAGGATAGAGGATAGGATACGATAGAGGATAGGATAGAATAGAGGATAGGATAGGATAGAGGATAGGATAGGATAGAGGATAGGATAGGATATAGGATACGATATGGGATTGGATAGGATAGAGGATAGGATACGATAGAGGATAGGATTGGATAGAGGATAGGATACGATAGAGGATAGGATAGGATAGAGGATAGGATAGGATAGCGGATAGGATAGGATAGAGGATAGGATAGGATAGGATAGATGATATTATAGTAAAGAGGATAGTATATGATAGAGGATAGGATACGGGACTGGATAGGATAGAGGATAGGATAGGATAGAGGATAGGATAGGATAGAGGATAGGATAGGATAGAGGATAGGATAGGATAGAGGATAGGATAGGATAGAGGATAGGATAGGATAGAGGATAGGATAGGATAGGATAGATGATATTATAGTAAAGAGGATAGTATATGATAGAGGATAGGATACGGGACTGGATAGGATAGAGGATAGGATAGGATAGAGGATAGGATAGGATAGAGGATAGGATAGCATAGAGGATAGGATAGGATAGAGGATAGGATAGGATAGAGGATAGGATAGGATAGAGGATAGGATAGGATAGAGGATACGATATAGGATTGGATAGGTTAGAGGATAGGATACGATAGAGGATAGGATAGAATAGAGGATAGGATAGGATAGAGGATAGGATAGGATAGAGGATATGATAGGATAGAGGATACGATATGGGATTGGATAGGATAGAGGATAGGATACGATAGAGGATAGGATAGGATAGAGGATAGGATAGGATAGAGGATAGGATAGGATAGAGGATAGGATAGGATAGAGGATAGGATAGGATAGAGGATACGATATAGGAATGGATAGGATAGAGGATAGGATACGATAGAGGATAGGATAGAATAGAGGATAGGATAGGATAGAGGATAGGATAGAATAGAGGATAGGATAGGATATAGGATACGATATGGGATTGGATAGGATAGAGGATAGGATACGATAGAGGATAGGATTGGATAGAGGATAGGATACGATAGAGGATAGGATAGGATAGAGGATAGGATAGGATAGAGTATAGAATAGGATACAGGATAAGATAGGATAGAGATTAGGATATGATAGAGTATAGGATAGGATAGAGGAGAGGATAGGGGATTGGATAGGATAGAGGATAGGATAGGATGTAGGATAGGATAGGATAGAGGATAGGATAGGATAGATGATAGGATAGGATAGAGGATAGGATAGGATAGAGGATAGGATAGGATAGAGGATAGGATAGGATAGAGGATACGATATAGGATTGGATAGGTTAGAGGATAGGATACGATAGAGGATAGGATAGAATAGAGGATAGGATAGGATAGAGGATAGGATAGGATAGAGGATATGATAGGATAGAGGATACGATATGGGATTGGATAGGATAGAGGATAGGATACGATAGAGGATAGGATAGGATAGAGGATAGGATAGGATAGAGGATAGGATAGGATAGAGGATAGGATAGGATAGAGGATAGGATAGGATAGAGGATACGATATAGGAATGGATTGGATAGAGGATAGGATACGATAGAGGATAGGATAGAATAGAGGATAGGATAGGATAGAGGATAGGATAGGATAGAGGATAGGATAGGATATAGGATACGATATGGGATTGGATAGGATAGAGGATAGGATACGATAGAGGATAGGATTGGATAGAGGATACGATACGATAGAGGATAGGATAGGATAGAGGATAGGATAGGATAGCGGAAAGGATAGGATAGAGTATAGAATAGGATACAGGATAAGATAGGATAGAGATTAGGATATGATAGAGTATAGGATAGGATAGAGGAGAGGATAGGGGATTGGATAGGATAGAGGATAGGATAGGATATAGGATAGGATAGGATAGAGGGTAGGATAGGATAGAGGATAGGATAGGATAGAGGATAGGATAGGATAGAGAATAGGATATAGGATTGGATACGATAGAGGATAGAATAGGATAGAGGATAGGATAGGATAGAGGATAGGATATGATAGAGGATAGGATAGGATAGAGGATAGGATAGGATACAGGATAGGATAGGGGATTGGATAGAATAGAGGATAGGATAGGGTACAGGATAGGATAGGATAGAGGATAGGATAGGATAGAGGATAGGATAGGATAGAGGATAGGATAGGATAGAGGATAGGATAGGATAGAGGATAGGATAGGATAGAGGATAGGATAGGATAGAGGATACGATATAGGATTGGATAGGTTAGAGGATAGGATACGATAGAGGATAGGATAGAATAGAGGATAGGATAGGATAGAGGATAGGATAGGATAGAGGATATGATAGGATAGAGGATAGGATACGATAGTGGATAGGATAGGATAGAGGATAGGATAGGATAGAGGATAGGATAGAATAGAGGATAGGATAGGATAGAGGATAGGATAGGATAGAGGATAGGATAGGATATAGGATACGATATGGGATTGGATAGGATAGAGGATAGGATACGATAGAGGATAGGATTGGATAGAGGATAGGATACGATAGAGGATAGGATAGGATAGAGGATAGGATAGGATAGCGGAAAGGATAGGATAGAGTATAGAATAGGATACAGGATAAGATAGGATAGAGATTAGGATATGATAGAGTATAGGATAGGATAGAGGAGAGGATAGGGGATTGGATAGGATAGAGGATAGGATAGGATATAGGATAGGATAGGATAGAGGGTAGGATAGGATAGAGGATAGGATAGGATAGAGGATAGGATAGGATAGAGAATAGGATATAGGATTGGATACGATAGAGGATAGAATAGGATAGAGGATAGGATAGGATAGAGGATAGGATATGATAGAGGATAGGATAGGATAGAGGATAGGATAGGATACAGGATAGGATAGGGGATTGGATAGAATAGAGGATAGGATAGGGTACAGGATAGGATAGGATAGAGGATAGGATAGGATAGAGGATAGGATAGGATAGAGCATAGGATAGGATAGAGGATAGGATAGGATAGGATAGATGATATCATAGTAAAGAGGATAGGATATGATAGAGGATAGGATAGGGGACTGGATAGGATAGAGGATAGGATAGGATAGAGGATACGATATAGGATTGGATAGGATAGAGGATAGGATACGATAGAGGATAGGATAGAATAGAGGATAGGATAGGATAGAGGATAGGATAGGATAGAGGATATGATAGGATAGAGGATACGATATGGGATTGGATAGGATAGAGGATAGGATACGATAGAGGATAGGATAGGATAGAGGATAGGATAGGATAGAGAATAGGATATAGGATTGGATAGGATAGAGGATAGAATAAGATAGAGGATAGGGTAGGATAGAGGATAGGATATGATAGAGGATAGGATAGGGTAGAGGATAGGATAGGATAGAGGATAGGATAGGATAGAGGATATGATAGGATAGAGGATATGATTGGATAGAGGATAGGATAGGATACAGGATAGGATAGGATAGAGGATAGGATAGGATAGAGGATAGGATAGGATAGAGGATAGGATAGGATAGGATAGATGATATTATAGTAAAGAGGATAGTATATGATAGAGGATAGGATACGGGACTGGATAGGATAGAGGATAGGATAGGATAGAGGATAGGATAGGATAGAGGATAGGATAGGATAGAGGATAGGATAGGATAGAGGATAGGATAGGATAGAGGATACGATATGGGATTGGATAGGATAGAGGATAGGATACGATAGAGGATAGGATTGGATAGAGGATAGGATACGATAGAGGATAGGATAGGATAGAGGATAGGATAGGATAGCGGAAAGGATAGGATAGAGTATAGAATAGGATACAGGATAAGATAGGATAGAGATTAGGATATGATAGAGTATAGGATAGGATAGAGGACAGGATAGGGGATTGGATAGGATAGAGGATAGGATAGGATATAGGATAGGATAGGATAGAGGGTAGGATAGGATAGAGGATAGGATAGGATAGAGGATAGGATAGGATAGAGAATAGGATATAGGATTGGATACGATAGAGGATAGAATAGGATAGAGGATAGGATAGGATAGAGGATAGGATATGATAGAGGATAGGATAGGATAGAGGATAGGATAGGATACAGGATAGGATAGGGGATTGGATAGAATAGAGGATAGGATAGGGTACAGGATAGGATAGGATAGAGGATAGGATAGGATAGAGGATAGGATAGGATAGAGCATAGGATAGGATAGAGGATAGGATAGGATAGGATAGATGATATCATAGTAAAGAGGATAGGATATGATAGAGGATAGGATAGGGGACTGGATAGGATAGAGGATAGGATACGATAGAGGATAGGATAGGATAGAGTTTAGGATAGGATAGCGGAAAGGATAGGATAGAGTATAGAATAGGATACAGGATAAGATAGGATAGAGATTAGGATATGATAGAGTATAGGATAGGATAGAGGAGAGGATAGGGGATTGGATAGGATAGAGGATAGGATAGGATATAGGATAGGATAGGATAGAGGGTAGGATAGGATAGAGGATATGATAGGATAGAGGATACGATATGGGATTGGATAGGATAGAGGATAGGATACGATAGAGGATAGGATAGGATAGAGGATAGGATAGGATAGAGGATAGGATAGGATAGAGCATAGGATAGGATAGAGGATAGGATAGGATAGGATAGATGATATCATAGTAAAGAGGATAGGATATGATAGAGGATAGGATAGGGGACTGGATAGGATAGAGGATAGGATAGGATAGAGGATACGATATAGGATTGGATAGGATAGAGGATAGGATACGATAGAGGATAGGATAGAATAGAGGATAGGATAGGATAGAGGATAGGATAGGATAGAGGATATGATAGGATAGAGGATACGATATGGGATTGGATAGGATAGAGGATAGGATACGATAGAGGATAGGATAGGATAGAGGATAGGATAGGATAGAGAATAGGATATAGGATTGGATAGGATAGAGGATAGAATAAGATAGAGGATAGGATAGGATAGAGGATAGGATATGATAGAGGATAGGATAGGGTAGAGGATAGGATAGGATAGAGGATAGGATAGGATAGAGGATATGATAGGATAGAGGATATGATTGGATAGAGGATAGGATAGGATACAGGATAGGATAGGATAGAGGATAGGATAGGATAGAGGATAGGATAGGATAGAGGATAGGATAGGATAGGATAGATGATATTATAGTAAAGAGGATAGTATATGATAGATGATAGGATACGGGACTGGATAGGATAGAGGATAGGATAGGATAGAGGATAGGATAGGATAGAGGATGAGAGCAAAGTGAACTACCAAGGAGTAAGGTGCTAAGAGTCAAAAGTTTCAGTAAATTCAGTCTGAATGCGCGAAGTTTTTGAGATTAAAACTAGCATAGGGAGAGAAAAAGAAAGTTTTAACGTGCGATTATGGAGTACGAGGAACTTTAAAGTGATAAAAACGCGATCAATCCGTAGGATAAACGAGATTCGGAAGAGTTCGTTAAAATCTAACAGGAAATAAGGGAAAATTAGGAGTATAATAGACTTACTAGACACTTTTTGATAAAACAAAAGTAAAAAGAACCGAAATAAAGGAACAGTTGCATATAAAAGTGAAAAAGATCAATTAACACTTTGAATTGGACTAAATTAAAGTTGAACGGGCTGTGTAGTTTTGCTTAATTAATTAATTAATTGTTCGATTAAATAATTGAGTGACCGATTTTTGGACTTTTTACAAAAATTTTGAATCCGCGAAAAGTGTGTGAGAACTCTGAGAAAACAAAGGATACGTCGCGAGGGGTCGGTACGAACACCAGGCCAAACACCTACGAGAAGGTAGGAAAGTGTTTACCCTATATAAAAAGGGTTAGGCATGTGATTCGCGTAACGGATTCCTGAATTTTCTCCGATCTGAATGAAAATTTATATCCGGGCTTTATAAGGAAGGACCAGCAGAATAGGGGAAATTGGGAGATATTTCTCCCGGGTGGGAACAATTTTTCGATTCACCCCTCCCTTTTCGAGATACGGTCGACAAAAAGCCTGGGTATAGAGATAGGAAAAAAAGCGATAAGTGAAAGTTGGTGAGGGCCTCGAGACCTTTAAAACGAGCCCAAGAACGGCCAAATCGGATAAAGTAGATTTTTAGACTATACCGGGTGGCGAAAAGTTTTCGAACATTTTTGGAAAAAGCAAGCACGTGTAGCCCTTCTAAACTAAATTTCGGAAAAGTAGGGTGGGGGTTGGGGTTGGGAAAACCCCGTGGTGCAAAAAAATCCGCGAATTCGCATTTTTTCGCCAAAAACCGGCTTTTACGAGAAGAAGGAGACTTTTCTCGCGAAAACACAGAATAGGCCGGCGACCAGAAACCCGGTAGACTATACAAAGAAGACATAAAAAAGAGAGGTTGATTAGGGAAAAATACGTACTTCCCTCTTGGCGGATACGCCAAAAGGGACGTGGGAGGTGTTCTCTGCGAGTTTTTTAGGGAGCCCTCGGTCTTAAAGTATTGTACCCGGTATATAGCACGGCGTAGAGTCGCAGAAAAGCGAGAGATAAAACTTAATAATAATAGCGAGAAATAATTTTTAGACGTGGAATTTTGTCACACCTTAGCATAGGCTAGATAATAAGATAACGTTAGGTAGCGCATAACAAATTCTTAGATAGGATAGAAAAAGTCAAAAAAGAGAGAAAAAATTACTTTTAGACAGGAGTAGATTAAAAATAAATAGCGGGCGTATTATAATAAATGTTTGCGTGCGAAGTTAAAAGTAAATGCGTGCGAATTTAAAAGTAGATCTAAGTACAAGTAGAAATATAAATATAAATACAAATATAAGTATAGATAATCAAATTAAACTAAATTAAAAGACAAACGATAATACAAATAAGTAGTTTAGCTTTAGATGTACATAAGGAATAGGTTTAGATTTAGAATTAGACTTAGACTCCAAGAGTATAAAAATAAGCGATAATAATAGATAAAAATCGAAGCGAATAAATAGAATTAAGATTAAGATTAAGATTTAGAAAAGTATAGAACAAGCGAACGAGATTTCAAATAGAAGATATTAGCATAATAGACAGATAGATTTTAACAATATGAATTTATGTAACTTTTTGGCATTTAATTGAAACAAATAGAGACAAATGACCTTATTTCTCTGTTCTTAAGATCATTTATCCCACTCCACTGGCGAACTTTGAAAAAAAACTAAATTTCAGATTAGAACAAACAAATAAATAAATAAATAAAGTAACAAGAAAAATAGAATTTAAAATTAAAATAGAGAAGTAAAATAGAAACGGGACTATACTTACCTCCAGGGACCAAATTCGATTACAAACCTGAAACAGATAATTAAAAGAAAAATTAGTTAAACTAAAAAGAATAAAATAGAGTAGTATTCATAGAACAAATCAAGTAGAAAAATAGTTAAAATTATCCCCTGAAAGTTCATACCACGGACCATCGAATAAAATCTCATTTTAACCTAATAATTAAGAATAATCACCTGAAATAGAAACAAAAACAGAAACAGATTTAGAAATAGAAATAGAAGTAGAAATAAAAATAGAATTAAAAGCAATTAAGTAATATAGGAATAGAAAAGTAAGATACTTCCAGAAAGCCGCTACGCAAATCCAGGGGGGAGATAGGGGGGAGGAACCGTACGGGTAACCGACCGACCCCAAGCGAACGACAAGGAGAGGAAAAAAGAGGACTCGGAAACGCACAAACAAAATAAGGACACCGTAACCGCCACCGCTCGAAGCACACACATACAACCATACACGAAGGCGAGGACTTTGACCTCGCTAAAGACACATTCAAAATAACCGAAATAGAGTATATATATATATAGATAGATAGAGACATATAACATAACTGACAGAGATCTTAGAACGATAGAAACAGAAGAAGAGAAAAGGATGGAGGAAGAAGAGAAATGGTTAACCCCAATACAACCACCAGATAAGGGAATTATTTTCAGAAGAAGCGAGAAAACTAGACGAAGCAACGAAAAAGATAAGGAGAGCACAAAGAGAGTTAGAGATACATATGAAACTCATTCGGAATCTCAATTCTCCGATGGGATTTTTCTAGAGAATTCAAATCTTAAAAAGAAGAAAATAGACGATAGAAATAACTTCTCGACTCCCAAATTTAACCAGTCTAAGGAGGAAGAAAAGAAAAAGGAGAAGGAGAAAGAAAAGGAAAGGGACATGGAAGAAGAGGAAGACGTCCTGAAGTTGATAGGAGAGTTGGCGGTGCTTCTAAAAAAAACAAGGAACTCCACAAAGGAGGTGAGAGGGTACTGTATGGACCCTCTCAAAGAAGTCAGAAGCTTCACGAAAACACATGCAGCACAGGCGGATAGACAGCTGGAGACGGCTATTACCAGACTGAGGAACATTGAACTCATTATTGAAAATAAAAATTTAAGACACAGCCTCCTTCACAGGGACGTAGGAGTACAATGTTCCCTTAAAGAAAAAAGTGAGCGAAGGCGTGAGAAGGGGGGAGAAGCAGGCGGCGAAGAAGCGAGGAAAACTTTGCTATATGAAAGTGAAACAGAAGAGAATGCAATAGGAAGGGACAGCGAGACGAACCAAGCGAAGGAAAGCGAGTGGAAAACAGTGGATAAAAAGAAAAAAGCGGAGGAAAAGAAAGCCCTAAAGAAAAAGAAAAAGGAGGAGATCGGGGAAATCGAAAGGAGAAATCAAGAACAAGAAAAAGAAAAAGAAAAGGAAAGAGAGAGAATAAAAAAGGCGAGACTCCCGCCGCCACCAAGATCGGAAGCGGTAATCATAAAAACAACGGAAAAGAGAACGTTTGCGGACTTATTCAAGCAACTGAAATCTAATCCAGGTGAAAATATGAATGGGATTCATACAATAAGAAAGTCACGGGGAGGGGACATAATAATAGAGATGGAAAAGGGGACCAATGCAGGGACCTTAGAGAAATTCGCAAAGGACACCCTGGGAGAGGAATGCAGGATAAGGAGAATGGCACCCAGGGTCATATATGAAGTGAAAGATCTCGATCCCACAATCGACAAGGAAGAATTACAGGAGGAAATGTCGAGGGTGGTAACGCGATCAAAAGACGAAATAGACATTAAAACAATAAGATATGGATACGGAGGAACCAAAACAGCTATTGTATCCTTTCCGGCAGAGGACTTGGAAAAATTGGGCCAGGAAAATAAAATTAAAATAGGCTTTACCAATTGCAGGATTAAAAGAACACAAAACCTGATAAGATGTTTCAAATGCCATGCCTTCGGGCATTTGTCATATAATTGTGCATTAGATCTCAACGGCCAGGAACTTTGCAGAAGATGTGGAGGGATCGGACACAAGATCAATGGATGCGAGGCGATTAGATGCTGCGTACTCTGTACTAGAGAGGGCATACATGCATCGAAAGCCGAGCATGTGGCAGGGGCAGTAAATTGCCCCCAATATAAAAAATATGTGGAGCGAGTCGCTAGGAGCGAAACTAGTAATTAAAATTCAATCTTAAAATATTTCAGATAAACCTGAATCACTGCCGACTGGCGCATTTCCTACTTATGCAGTCGGCAATTGACCTGGATGCGGACGTTGTTTTAATTCAAGAACCCTTATTCAACCCGGGAAGATGGCTATACTCCCCAGGGGGCTCAACGGCGATCTGGATAACAAATAAAAACGGCCTGAAGAAACTGGAAGACGGAGATACAGCAGAAGAAGACTACACTGCCGTAAGATTCGAAAATTTAACTATAGTGAGTACATATTTCTCTCCAAATATTACTAATGACGTGTATGCGTATAAAGTTAAAAAACTTATGCAATTTGTAAGACAAGAAAAATCCAAGGGTAACAATATTATCATCGGAGGCGATTTCAATGCCAAGTCCCCAGCCTGGGGCTCCAGGGAGCAAAATGCAAAAGGATCCATACTGCTAGACGAGCTCTTAGGAAATGATATCTTTCCATGTGTGCCAGAGGGTGGCCACACATTCGAGAGGGGCAATGCTACATCAAACCTTGATTTTTTAGCAACTACACAGGAATTACAGAAATCACAATATGCGCTTAAGAGTAAAGTCCTAAACCTAGAGAGTGCCTCTGACCACAAATATCTGTTTACAGCATTAAAAACCCCAGAGGAAACACAAAGAGCGAGGACAGACCATGGAAACAGATGGAAAATTACAAGAGCAGGGATTTCCAGGCTGGGGACGGCTTTGGATCACGTCTTAAGGGAAAAAGATATTAACGAGAGAAATATGTACAATCAGGACGAAGAGGACAAATTCCTTAAATCTATTTATGAAGCATGTGACAAAGCTTTGGACAAAGCGGATGCTACAGGGGTAAAAGAAAAAAGAAACCCTTGGTGGAACGCAGAAATTAAAAAAGAGCGATCCAAAACACAAAGGCTTAGAAGAGCAGTACAAAAACTGAGGAAAAAGGGCAAAACAGATGAAAGCGAGGCCATCCTTTACCTGTACAAAATGTCTAAGAAAAATCTACAACGAATAATAAGCAAATCAAAAGAGAAAATCTGGAAGGATCTATGCGAATCGATTGAAAAAGATGTCTGGGGCAAGCCTTATAAAATAATTATCAGTAAGATCAAAAATAGCAATCCACCCGCAACACTCTCGTCGGCCTTTGCTGAGATAGTAATGCAGGGCTTGTTTCCTCAAGAAAATAACTTAATAAGAGAGGTAAATCAGAGTAATATAGCCGAAGAAACAGGGTTAAGAAATCCAGAGGTAAACCAGGATCCTAATATACCTGAGGTATCCATAGAAGAAGTGCTCGAGGCGGCGAAAAAACTTAAACCGGGAAAAGCACCGGGCTTGGATGGTATGCAGCCCGAAACGATAAAAGTAATGGTTGAATTTAGACCGGATAGATTCGTAGCACTCTTTAACGGAATACTGAGTAGAGGTCAGATACCAGCCAGTTGGAAGATCGCAAGAACAATACTCTTGAGGAAAGAAGGTAAGGACCCCACCACCCCGTCCGCTTACCGCCCCATTTGTATTATAGATGCGGTGGCCAAATTGTTTGAATACTTCATCAGAGCGAGGCTCCATAAACTAATGGGCCTTAGACCATTCAGTAAGCAACAATTCGGTTTTACCAAAGGGAAGTCAACTGTACATGCCATGGAGGAGGTACGGAAAGCGGCCTGGGAATCATCTAGAAAAAACAGATATGCGGTGATGATTGCATTGGACGTTAAGAATGCGTTTAATTCACTGCACTGGACGGCAATCTATCAGGAACTCGTAAGAAGAAACACGCCAATTTACCTTTCACGACTAATTAAAGACTATTTCAGAAACAGAATTGTCAAATACGAGGCTTCTCAAGAAAAAATCGATTTAAATATGAAGATGGGAGTACCTCAAGGTTCGGTTTTGGGCCCTTTTCTTTGGAACCTTGTGTATGATGGATTGCTTTCAAGACCGAATCCGCCCATGTCTATGAAAATCGCATTTGCCGATGACATAGCCATAATAGCACAGGCCACAACTGAAAAAAGACTCAAGTCCAGAGCGGAAGAAATGGTAGAGGATGCAAGACAATGGATGTTCACGGCAGGATTAGCTCTGGCAGAAAGTGAGACGGAAGTCTTAATGCTAAACTGTAAAAAGGTGGATGAAAATTTAGCATTCAAGATAGGAAACACGGAGATTAAGCCAACGACGGATTTAAAGTATTTAGGGATAACCTTCGACTCAAGAAAAAATTTTAAAAAACATATAGAGAGTGTTACTAACAAAGCCATCAGAACGATGGCAGCCCTGAGCAGTTTGATGACAAATAAGATAAAGACGAAGCAATCAGCGAGAAAGTTATACTACATGACAACGGAGTCTATAGTCTTATACGGAGCGCCCATATGGGCGGAGGCGGCCAAAAAAATAGTAAACAGAAGAACACTTAGAAATACGCAGAAATTAGGACTAACTAGGGTGGTGTCTGCCTATAGATCTGTTCCCCTGGAAACTTTGGCAGTGCTATCTGGGATCCAGCCCTGGGACCTGAAGATAATTGAAAGAAGAGAGATAATGGAAGAAGAAAATGATATGATAGAAACCCTTCTCAATCATCTAAATGCAAACGTAAATTCAAATTCAAATTCAAACTCAAATAGCAGGATTAATAATAATAATTACGATAACGATAACAATGAAAACAATAATAATAATATTAATAACAACAATAGTAATAACAGTAATAATATTAATAATAATTATAACAATAACAATAATGATAATGATAATAATAATAATAATATTAATAACAACAATAGTAATAACAGTAATAATATTAATAATAATTATAACAATAACAATAATGATAATGATAATAATAATAATAATAATAATAATAATAATAATAATAATATTCACATTAACGGAAACAATAACGAAGAGCATTTAGAAGAGAGAGAGAGGGGGGTCGGAGAATACTTTGGAGAAGACCTGCACGAAGATCTCGAGGAGAATAATGAAGAAGCAATGGAAATCCTGAGAGACAGGCTAAGAAAGGAAATAAGGAAGAAAGCCAAGGAAAAGACCAACCGCATATGGCAGGAAAAATGGGATACGGGAACGGTGGGAAGGTGGACGCACAGGCTCATTCCAAATATTCAAAAATGGACCTGTAGAAAACATGGGGACCTTAACTTTTATTTAACTCAAGCCCTCACAGGCCACGGTTTATTTAACAGTTTTAGGTATAGGATCGGCAAAGCAAGAACGGACGAATGCTGGTACCATCCGGGAACAGCAGATACACCCGAACATACTCTAGTCACGTGCCAAAAATGGAGAGAAGAAAGGAGACAACTAACGGACGCATTAAACATTAGACCAGAACTGTTGACTATTGAGATCATCATGGAGGGCATACTAGAGAAAGAGGAAAACTGGAGAAGCTTTTCCAGATTCTGTAAGGAGATCCTGAGTATAAAAGAAGAAGAAGAAAGAAAAAGAGAGAAGGAGCTATTGGACAACCCGATCATGAGGGGAACCGAGGAGGACTTGGAGTCGGCCGATGCCGAAAGGATGGCAGACCTCTAAAGTTTAGTTAAGTTTAGTATTAAAATAAATATAGTATAATAGGAAGTAATAATATAAATAAGAAATATAATGCGCTAAAATTGTATCTCTGTGTTGCAGATTCCTCTGAGGAGGCCGCGTGGAGGGGGTAAGCGGGGAGGAGTGGACGACGTCGAGGGAGCTGGAGACACAGGAGAGAAAGGAGGAGGAACCTAAGATGACCGAAGCCTGTGAAAAAGCGGAGTTCGTGGGACCGGGCTAAGCTATCGACGGGAAACAAGTACTCCGATCTCATCTGGAAACCTTCAGGACACCCGGTACTGAAGACTGCTCGCTGCCCCCACCCCCCACCGCGGCCGCCCCACCCAACCAGTGGAGGAGGAGTGCAGCACGGAGATGCAATATAGCGTAAAAGAATAAGGACTAGCGGCGTATTGCTTGCGGAAACGGCTGCAATCCGTCAGGGGCAATACCGAAGTTGGTATAGTTTCCTGCAGTATCGCGCGCAGCGAGATAAAGTAGAACACTAGTAGCAAGCGTAAAGAGCGTAGGAAGGGTTTATAGATACAAGGGGCCGCTTGTCAGCGACAAGATGGCGGTTGTAGCTAAATACATGAGCCGAATTAGTTTTAAACATTTTATTAGTTATACAAAGTGCATTGGAATACCAAAGATGTAAACCTGACGTATTTCGGGGACGAGGAATCATGTGGAACTACTTTCAGCCGTCAAAAAGACCTAGGAAAAAAGATATTTTCGCGGGGGTAGGAGGGGTGAAAATAATTAAATAAATAAATTGTCACCAAGGCCCCCATCATAAAAGGTGAAATACAATTTCTCGATAGAACGAATATTTTAGCAGGTATAAAACATGAAAAGTAAGAGTAATATCGCGAGTACAAGTTCAGAGCGGCATAGAAGTATTAAAGTACGATAGTCTTCGTCCCCGGTACACGAGTGGGTAGGGCAATGTACTTTAGACATGTTAAATTTAGAATTCACTTATTTATTAGCTAATTTATAAATTTTACGTTAGAAGATAAGAAATAGGACAAGTTACCTTTCGGCCGAACGCGGACAAGGATAAACGAAATAAGAAAAAAGTAGAAAATAACACTAACGAACACGCCAAAAGGTGAGCCAAGGCCGAAAACATAACGACCAAATTTGATAATCAGAACAGGGTTATAACAGGACAAAACAAGCCGAAACAACAAAGCGAAGGTGAAATTCGGTGGAAGAGTCTAGTAAGAGGGGGGAGCCGCGGAGGTCGGGCGAGCCTCAGAAACTAAATTCAAAATCAGAGCAAAGTGAACTACCAAGGAGTAAGGTGCTAAGAGTCAAAAGTTTCAGTAAATTCAGTCTGAATGCGCGAAGTTTTTGAGATTAAAACTAGCATAGGGAGAGAAAAAGAAAGTTTTAACGTGCGATTATGGAGTACGAGGAACTTTAAAGTGATAAAAACGCGATCAATCCGTAGGATAAACGAGATTCGGAAGAGTTCGTTAAAATCTAACAGGAAATAAGGGAAAATTAGGAGTATAATAGACTTACTAGACACTTTTTGATAAAACAAAAGTAAAAAGAACCGAAATAAAGGAACAGTTGCATATAAAAGTGAAAAAGATCAATTAACACTTTGAATTGGACTAAATTAAAGTTGAACGGGCTGTGTAGTTTTGCTTAATTAATTAATTAATTGTTCGATTAAATAATTGAGTGACCGATTTTTGGACTTTTTACAAAAATTTTGAATCCGCGAAAAGTGTGTGAGAACTCTGAGAAAACAAAGGATACGTCGCGAGGGGTCGGTACGAACACCAGGCCAAACACCTACGAGAAGGTAGGAAAGTGTTTACCCTATATAAAAAGGGTTAGGCATGTGATTCGCGTAACGGATTCCTGAATTTTCTCCGATCTGAATGAAAATTTATATCCGGGCTTTATAAGGAAGGACCAGCAGAATAGGGGAAATTGGGAGATATTTCTCCCGGGTGGGAACAATTTTTCGATTCACCCCTCCCTTTTCGAGATACGGTCGACAAAAAGCCTGGGTATAGAGATAGGAAAAAAAGCGATAAGTGAAAGTTGGTGAGGGCCTCGAGACCTTTAAAACGAGCCCAAGAACGGCCAAATCGGATAAAGTAGATTTTTAGACTATACCGGGTGGCGAAAAGTTTTCGAACATTTTTGGAAAAAGCAAGCACGTGTAGCCCTTCTAAACTAAATTTCGGAAAAGTAGGGTGGGGTGGGGTTGGGAAAACCCCGTGGTGCAAAAAAATCCGCGAATTCGCATTTTTTCGCCAAAAACCGGCTTTTACGAGAAGAAGGAGACTTTTCTCGCGAAAACACAGAATAGGCCGGCGACCAGAAACCCGGTAGACTATACAAAGAAGACATAAAAAAGAGAGGTTGATTAGGGAAAAAAAAGGGGGAGGTGTTCTCTGCGAGTTTTTTAGGGAGCCCTCGGTCTTAAAGTATTGTACCCGGTATATAGCACGGCGTAGAGTCGCAGAAAAGCGAGAGATAAAACTTAATAATAATAGCGAGAAATAATTTTTAGACGTGGAATTTTGTCACACCTTAGCATAGGCTAGATAATAAGATAACGTTAGGTAGCGCATAACAAATTCTTAGATAGGATAGAAAAAGTCAAAAAAGAGAGAAAAAATTACTTTTAGACAGGAGTAGATTAAAAATAAATAGCGGGCGTATTATAATAAATGTTTGCGTGCGAAGTTAAAAGTAAACGCGTGCGAATTTAAAAGTAGATCTAAGTACAAGTAGAAATATAAATATAAATACAAATATAAGTATAGATAATCAAATTAAACTAAATTAAAAGACAAACGATAATACAAATAAGTAGTTTAGCTTTAGATGTACATAAGGAATAGGTTTAGATTTAGAATTAGACTTAGACTCCAAGAGTATAAAAATAAGCGATAATAATAGATAAAAATCGAAGCGAATAAATAGAATTAAGATTAAGATTAAGATTTAGAAAAGTATAGAACAAGCGAACGAGATTTCAAATAGAAGATATTAGCATAATAGACAGATAGATTTTAACAATATGAATTTATGTAACTTTTTGGCATTTAATTGAAACAAATAGAGACAAATGACCTCAAAAAAAAAAAAAAAGGATAGGATAGAGGATAGGATAGCATAGAGGATAGGATAGGATAGAGGATAGGATAGGATAGAGGATAGGATAGGATAGAGGATAGGATAGGATAGAGGATACGATATAGGATTGGATAGGTTAGAGGATAGGATACGATAGAGGATAGGATAGAATAGAGGATAGGATAGGATAGAGGATAGGATAGGATAGAGGATATGATAGGATAGAGGATACGATATGGGATTGGATAGGATAGAGGATAGGATACGATAGAGGATAGGATAGGATAGAGGATAGGATAGGATAGAGGATAGGATAGGATAGAGGATAGGATAGGATAGAGGATACGATATAGGAATGGATAGGATAGAGGATAGGATACGATAGAGGATAGGATAGAATAGAGGATAGGATAGGATAGAGGATAGGATAGAATAGAGGATAGGATAGGATATAGGATACGATATGGGATTGGATAGGATAGAGGATAGGATACGATAGAGGATAGGATTGGATAGAGGATAGGATACGATAGAGGATAGGATAGGATAGAGGATAGGATAGGATAGAGTATAGAATAGGATACAGGATAAGATAGGATAGAGATTAGGATATGATAGAGTATAGGATAGGATAGAGGAGAGGATAGGGGATTGGATAGGATAGAGGATAGGATAGGATATAGGATAGGATAGGATAGAGGATAGGATAGGATAGAGGATAGGATAGGATAGAGGATAGGATAGGATAGAGGATACGATATAGGATTGGATAGGTTAGAGGATAGGATACGATAGAGGATAGGATAGAATAGAGGATAGGATAGGATAGAGGATAGGATAGGATAGAGGATATGATAGGATAGAGGATACGATATGGGATTGGATAGGATAGAGGATAGGATACGATAGAGGATAGGATAGGATAGAGGATAGGATAGGATAGAGGATAGGATAGGATAGAGGATAGGATAGGATAGAGGATTGGATAGGATAGAGGATACGATATAGGAATGGATTGGATAGAGGATAGGATACGATAGAGGATAGGATAGAATAGAGGATAGGATAGGATAGAGGATAGGATAGGATAGAGGATAGGATAGGATATAGGATACGATATGGGATTGGATAGGATAGAGGATAGGATACGATAGAGGATAGGATTGGATAGAGGATAGGATACGATAGAGGATAGGATAGGATAGAGGATAGGATAGGATAGCGGAAAGGATAGGATAGAGTATAGAATAGGATACAGGATAAGATAGGATAGAGATTAGGATATGATAGAGTATAGGATAGGATAGAGGAGAGGATAGGGGATTGGATAGGATAGAGGATAGGATAGGATATAGGATAGGATAGGATAGAGGGTAGGATAGGATAGAGGATAGGATAGGATAGAGGATAGGATAGGATAGAGAATAGGATATAGGATTGGATACGATAGAGGATAGAATAGGATAGAGGATAGGATAGGATAGAGGATAGGATATGATAGAGGATAGGATAGGATAGAGGATAGGATAGGATACAGGATAGGATAGGGGATTGGATAGAATAGAGGATAGGATAGGGTACAGGATAGGATAGGATAGAGGATAGGATAGGATAGAGGATAGGATAGGATAGAGGATAGGATAGGATAGAGGATAGGATAGGATAGAGGATAGGATAGGATAGAGGATAGGATAGGATAGAGGATAGGATAGGATAGAGGATAGGATAGGATAGAGGATAGGATAGGATAGAGGATAGGATAGGATAGAGGATAGGATAGGATAGAGGATAGGATAGGATAGAGGATAGGATAGGATAGAGGATAGGATAGGATAGAGGATAGGATAGGATAGAGGATAGGATAGGATAGAGGATAGGATAGGATAGAGGATAGGATAGGATAGAGGATAGGATAGGATAGAGGATAGGATAGGATAGAGGATAGGATAGGATAGAGGATAGGATAGGATAGAGGATAGGATAGGATAGAGGATACGATATAGGATTGGATAGGTTAGAGGATAGGATACGATAGAGGATAGGATAGAATAGAGGATAGGATAGGATAGAGGATAGGATAGGATAGAGGATATGATAGGATAGAGGATACGCTATGGGATTGGATAGGGTAGAGGATAGGATACGA
Organism: Halictus rubicundus; assembly: GCF_050948215.1. Classification (NCBI taxonomy): domain Eukaryota; kingdom Metazoa; phylum Arthropoda; class Insecta; order Hymenoptera; family Halictidae; genus Halictus; species Halictus rubicundus. The sequence goes on along the minus strand of NW_027488579.1, from coordinate 1,646,228 downwards.
TAGAGGATAGGATAGGATAGAGGATAGGATAGGATAGAGGATAGGATAGGATAGAGGATACGATATAGGAATGGATAGGATAGAGGATAGGATACGATAGAGGATAGGATAGAATAGAGGATAGGATAGGATAGAGGATAGGATAGGATAGAGGATAGGATAGGATATAGGATACGATATGGGATTGGATAGGATAGAGGATAGGATACGATAGAGGATAGGATTGGATAGAGGATAGGATACGATAGAGGATAGGATAGGATAGAGGATAGGATAGGATAGCGGAAAGGATAGGATAGAGTATAGAATAGGATACAGGATAAGATAGGATAGAGATTAGGATATGATAGAGTATAGGATAGGATAGAGGAGAGGATAGGGGTTTGGATAGGATAGAGGATAGGATAGGATATAGGATAGGATAGGATAGAGGGTAGGATAGGATAGAGGATAGGATAGGATAGAGGATAGGATAGGATAGAGAATAGGATATAGGATTGGATACGATAGAGGATAGAATAGGATAGAGGATAGGATATGATAGAGGATAGGATATGATAGAGGATAGGATAGGATAGAGGATAGGATAGGATACAGGATAGGATAGGGGATTGGATAGAATAGAGGATAGGATAGGGTACAGGATAGGATAGGATAGAGGATAGGATAGGATAGAGGATAGGATAGGATAGAGCATAGGATAGGATAGAGGATAGGATAGGATAGGATAGATGATATCATAGTAAAGAGGATAGGATATGATAGAGGATAGGATAGGGGACTGGATAGGATAGAGGATAGGATAGGATAGAGGATACGATATAGGATTGGATAGGATAGAGGATAGGATACGATAGAGGATAGGATAGAATAGAGGATAGGATAGGATAGAGGATAGGATAGGATAGAGGATATGATAGGATAGAGGATACGATATGGGATTGGATAGGATAGAGGATAGGATACGATAGAGGATAGGATAGGATAGAGGATAGGATAGGATAGAGAATAGGATATAGGATTGGATAGGATAGAGGATAGAATAAGATAGAGGATAGGATAGGATAGAGGATAGGATATGATAGAGGATAGGATAGGGTAGAGGATAGGATAGGATAGAGGATAGGATAGGATAGAGGATATGATAGGATAGAGGATATGATTGGATAGAGGATAGGATAGGATACAGGATAGGATAGGATAGAGGATAGGATAGGATAGAGGATAGGATAGGATAGGATAGATGATATTATAGTAAAGAGGATAGTATATGATAGAGGATAGGATACGGGACTGGATAGGATAGAGGATAGGATAGGATAGAGGATAGGATAGGATAGAGAATAGGATATAGGATTGGATACGATAGAGGATAGAATAGGATAGAGGATAGGATAGGATAGAGGATAGGATATGATAGAGGATAGGATAGGATAGAGGATAGGATAGGATACAGGATAGGATAGGGGATTGGATAGAATAGAGGATAGGATAGGGTACAGGATAGGATAGGATAGAGGATAGGATAGGATAGAGGATAGGATAGGATAGAGCATAGGATAGGATAGAGGATAGGATAGGATAGGATAGATGATATCATAGTAAAGAGGATAGGATATGATAGAGGATAGGATAGGGGACTGGATAGGATAGAGGATAGGATAGGATAGAGGATACGATATAGGATTGGATAGGATAGAGGATAGGATACGATAGAGGATAGGATAGAATAGAGGATAGGATAGGATAGAGGATAGGATAGGATAGAGGATATGATAGGATAGAGGATACGATATGGGATTGGATAGGATAGAGGATAGGATACGATAGAGGATAGGATAGGATAGAGGATAGGATAGGATAGAGAATAGGATATAGGATTGGATAGGATAGAGGATAGAATAAGATAGAGGATAGGATAGGATAGAGGATAGGATATGATAGAGGATAGGATAGGGTAGAGGATAGGATAGGATAGAGGATAGGATAGGATAGAGGATATGATAGGATAGAGGATATGATTGGATAGAGGATAGGATAGGATACAGGATAGGATAGGATAGAGGATAGGATAGGATAGAGGATAGGATAGGATAGAGGATAGGATAGGATAGGATAGATGATATTATAGTAAAGAGGATAGTATATGATAGAGGATAGGATACGGGACTGGATAGGATAGAGGATAGGATAGGATAGAGGATAGGATAGGATAGAGGATAGGATAGCATAGAGGATAGGATAGGATAGAGGATAGGATAGGATAGAGGATAGGATATGATAGAGGATAGGATAGGATAGAGGATACGATATAGGATTGGATAGGTTAGAGGATAGGATACGATAGAGGATAGGATAGAATAGAGGATAGGATAGGATAGAGGATAGGATAGGATAGAGGATATGATAGGATAGATGATACGATATGGGATTGGATAGGATAGAGGATAGGATACGATAGAGGATAGGATAGGATAGAGGATAGGATAGGATAGGATAGAGGATACGATATAGGAATGGATAGGATAGAGGATAGGATACGATAGAGGATAGGATAGAATAGAGGATAGGATAGGATAGAGGATAGGATAGAATAGAGGATAGGATAGGATATAGGATACGATATGGGATTGGATAGGATAGAGGATAGGATACGATAGAGGATAGGATTGGATAGAGGATAGGATACGATAGAGGATAGTATAGGATAGAGGATAGGATAGGATAGAGGATAGGATAGGATAGAGTATAGAATAGGATACAGGATAAGATAGGATAGAGATTAGGATATGATAGAGTATAGGATAGGATAAAGGAGAGGATAGGGGATTGGATAGGATAGAGGATAGGATAGGATATAGGATAGGATAGGATAGAGGATAGGATAGGATAGAGGATAGGATAGGATAGAGGATAGGATAGGATAGAGGATACGATATAGGATTGGATAGGTTAGAGGATAGGATACGATAGAGGATAGGATAGAATAGAGGATAGGATAGGATAGAGGATAGGATAGGATAGAGGATATGATAGGATAGAGGATACGATATGGGATTGGATAGGATAGAGGATAGGATACGATAGAGGATAGGATAGGATAGAGGATAGGATAGGATAGAGGATAGGATAGGATAGAGGATAGGATAGGATAGAGGATAGGATAGGATAGAGGATAGGATAGGATAGAGGATACGATATAGGAATGGATTGGATAGAGGATAGGATACGATAGAGGATAGGATAGAATAGAGGATAGGATAGGATAGAGGATAGGATAGGATAGAGGATAGGATACGATAGAGGATAGGATAGAATAGAGGATAGGATAGGATAGAGGATAGGATAGGATAGAGGATAGGATAGGATATAGGATACGATATGGGATTGGATAGGATAGAGGATAGGATACGATAGAGGATAGGATTGGATAGAGGATAGGATACGATAGAGGATAGGATAGGATAGAGGATAGGATAGGATAGCGGAAAGGATAGGAGAGAGTATAGAATAGGATACAGGATAAGATAGGATAGAGATTAGGATATGATAGAGTATAGGATAGGATAGAGGAGAGGATAGGGGATTGGATAGGATAGAGGATAGGATAGGATATAGGATAGGATAGGATAGAGGGTAGGATAGGATAGAGGATAGGATAGGATAGAGGATAGGATAGGATAGAGAATAGGATATAGGATTGGATACGATAGAGGATAGAATAGGATAGAGGATAGGATAGGATAGAGGATAGGATATGATAGAGGATAGGATAGGATAGAGGATAGGATAGGATACAGGATAGGATAGGGGATTGGATAGAATAGAGGATAGGATAGGGTACAGGATAGGATAGGATAGAAGATAGGATAGGATAGAGGATAGGATAGGATAGAGGATAGGATAGGATAGAGGATAGGATAGGATAGAGGATAGGATAGGATAGAGGATAGGATAGGATAGAGGATAGGATAGGATAGAGGATAGGATAGGATAGAGGATAGGATAGAGGATAGGATAGGATAGAGGATAGGATAGGATAGAGGATAGGATAGGATAGAGGATACGATATAGGATTGGATAGGTTAGAGGATAGGATACGATAGAGGATAGGATAGAATAGAGGATAGGATAGGATAGAGGATAGGATAGGATAGAGGATATGATAGGATAGAGGATACGATATGGGATTGGATAGGATAGAGGATAGGATACGATAGTGGATAGGATAGGATAGAGGATAGGATAGGATAGAGGATAGGAGAGGATAGAGGATAGGATAGGATAGAGGATACGATATAGGATTGGATAGGATAGAGGATAGGATACGATAGAGGATAGGATAGAATAGAGGATAGGATAGGATAGAGGATAGGATAGGATAGAGGATAGGATAGGATATAGGATACGATATGGGATTGGATAGGATAGAGGATAGGATACGATAGAGGATAGGATTGGATAGAGGATAGGATACGATAGAGGATAGGATAGGATAGAGGATAGGATAGGATAGCGGAAAGGATAGGATAGAGTATAGAATAGGATACAGGATAAGATAGGATAGAGATTAGGATATGATAGAGTATAGGATAGGATAGAGGAGAGGATAGGGGATTGGATAGGATAGAGGATAGGATAGGATATAGGATAGGATAGGATAGAGGGTAGGATAGGATAGAGGATAGGATAGGATAGAGGATAGGATAGGATAGAGAATAGGATATAGGATTGGATACGATAGAGGATAGAATAGGATAGAGGATAGGATAGGATAGAGGATAGGATGTGATAGAGGATAGGATAGGATAGAGGATAGGATAGGATAGAGGATACGATATGGGATTGGATAGGATAGAGGATAGGATACGATAGAGGATAGGATAGGATAGAGGATAGGATAGGATAGAGGATAGGATAGGATAGAGGATAGGATAGGATAGAGGATACGATATAGGAATGGATAGGATAGAGGATAATATACGATAGAGGATAGGATAGAATAGAGGATAGGATAGGATAGAGGATAGGATAGAATAGAGGATAGGATAGGATATAGGATACGATATGGGATTGGATAGGATAGAGGATAGGATACGATAGAGGATAGGATAGAATAGAGGATAGGATAGGATAGAGGATAGGATAGGATAGAGGATATGATAGGATAGAGGATACGATATGGGATTGGATAGGATAGAGGATAGGATACGATAGAGGATAGGATAGGATAGAGGATAGGATAGGATAGAGGATAGGATAGGATAGAGGATAGGATAGGATAGAGGATACGATATAGGAATGGATAGGATAGAGGATAATATACGATAGAGGATAGGATAGAATAGAGGATAGGATAGGATAGAGGATAGGATAGAATAGAGGATAGGATAGGATATAGGATACGATATGGGATTGGATAGGATAGAGGATAGGATACGATAGAGGATAGGATTGGATTGAGTATAGGATACGATAGAGGATAGGATAGGATAGAGGATAGGATAGGATAGAGTATAGAATAGGATACAGGATAAGATAGGATAGAGATTAGGATATGATAGAGTATAGGATAGGATAGAGGAGAGGATAGGGGATTGGATAGGATAGAGGATAGGATAGGATATAGGATAGGATAGGATAGAGGGTAGGATAGGATAGAGGATAGGATAGGATAGAGGATAGGATAGGATAGAGAATAGGATATAGGATTGGATACGATAGAGGATAGAATAGGATAGAGGATAGGATAGAATAGAGGATAGGATAGGATAGAGGATAGGATAGGATAGAGGATATGATAGGATAGAGGATACGATATGGGATTGGATAGGATAGAGGATAGGATACGATAGAGGATAGGATAGGATAGAGGATAGGATAGGATAGAGGATAGGATAGGATAGAGGATAGGATAGGATAGAGGATAGGATAGGATAGAGGATAGGATAGGATAGAGGATAGGATAGGATAGAGGATAGGATAGGATAGAGGATACGATATAGGAATGGATTGGATAGAGGATAGGATACGATAGAGGATAGGATAGAATAGAGGATAGGATAGGATAGAGGATAGGATAGGATAGAGGATAGGATAGGATATAGGATACGATATGGGATTGGATAGGATAGAGGATAGGATACGATAGAGGATAGGATTGGATAGAGGATAGGATACGATAGAGGATAGGATAGGATAGAGGATAGGATAGGATAGCGGAAAGGATAGGATAGAGTATAGAATAGGATACAGGATAAGATAGGATAGAGATTAGGATATGATAGAGTATAGGATAGGATAGAGGAGAGGATAGGGGATTGGATAGGATAGAGGATAGGATAGGATATAGGTTAGGATAGGATAGAGGGTAGGATAGGATAGAGGATAGGATAGGATAGAGGATAGGATAGGATAGAGAATAGGATATAGGATTGGATACGATAGAGGATAGAATAGGATAGAGGATAGGATAGGATAGAGGATAGGATATGATAGAGGATAGGATAGGATAGAGGATAGGATAGGATACAGGATAGGATAGGGGATTGGATAGAATAGAGGATAGGATAGGGTACAGGATAGGATAGGATAGAGGATAGGATAGGATAGAGGATAGGATAGGATAGAGGATAGGATAGGATAGAGGATAGGATAGGATAGAGGATAGGATAGGATAGAGGATAGGATAGGATAGAGGATTGGATAGGATAGAGGATACGATATAGGATTGGATAGGTTAGAGGATAGGATACGATAGAGGATAGGATAGAATAGAGGATAGGATAGGATAGAGGATAGGATAGGATAGAGGATATGATAGGATAGAGGATACGATATGGGATTGGATAGGATAGAGGATAGGATACGATAGTGGATAGGATAGGATAGAGGATAGGATAGGATAGAGGATAGGATAGGATAGAGGATAGGATAGGATAGAGGATACGATATAGGAATGGATAGGATAGAGGATACGATATAGGAATGGATAGGATAGAGGATAGGATACGATAGAGGATAGGATAGAATAGAGGATAGGATAGGATAGAGGATAGGATAGGATAGAGGATAGGATAGGATATAGGATACGATATGGGATTGGATAGGATAGAGGATAGGATACGATAGAGGATAGGATTGGATAGAGGATAGGATACGATAGGGGATAGGATAGGATAGAGGATAGGATAGGATAGCGGAAAGGATAGGATAGAGTATAGAATAGGATACAGGATAAGATAGGATAGAGATTAGGATATGATAGAGTATAGGATAGGATAGAGGAGAGGATAGGGGATTGGATAGGATAGAGGATAGGATAGGATATAGGATAGGATAGGATAGAGGGTAGGATAGGATAGAGGATAGGATAGGATAGAGGATAGGATAGGATAGAGAATAGGATATAGGATTGGATACGATAGAGGATAGAATAGGATAGAGGATAGGATAGGATAGAGGATAGGATATGATAGAGGATAGGATAGGATAGAGGATAGGATAGGATACAGGATAGGATAGGGGATTGGATAGAATAGAGGATAGGATAGGGTACAGGATAGGATAGGATAAAGGATAGGATAGGATAGAGGATAGGATAGGATAGAGCATAGGATAGGATAGAGGATAGGATAGGATAGGATAGATGATATCATAGTAAAGAGGATAGGATATGATAGAGGATAGGATACGGGACTGGATAGGATAGAGGATAGGATAGGATAGAGGATACGATATAGGATTGGATAGGATAGAGGATAGGATACGATAGAGGATAGGATAGAATAGAGGATAGGATAGGATAGAGGATAGGATAGGATAGAGGATATGATAGGATAGAGGATACGATGTGGGATTGGATAGGATAGAGGATAGGATACGATAGAGGATAGGATAGGATAGAGGATAGGATAGGATAGAGAATAGGATATAGGATTGGATAGGATAGAGGATAGAATAAGATAGAGGATAGGATAGGATAGAGGATAGGATATGATAGAGGATAGGATAGGGTAGAGGATAGGATAGGATAGAGGATAGGATAGGATAGAGGATATGATAGGATAGAGGATATGATTGGATAGAGGATAGGATAGGATACAGGATAGGATAGGATAGAGGATAGGATAGGATAGAGGATAGGATAGGATAGAGGATAGGATAGGATAGAGGATAGGATAGGATAGAGGATAGGATAGGATAGAGGATAGGATAGGATAGGATAGATGATATTATAGTAAAGAGGATAGTATATGATAGAGGATAGGATATGATAGAGGATAGGATAGGGTAGAGGATAGGATAGGATAGAGGATAGGATAGGATAGAGGATAGGATAGGATAGAGGATAGGATAGGATAGAGGATAGGATAGCATAGAGGATAGGATAGGATAGAGGATAGGATAGGATAGAGGATAGGATAGGATAGAGGATAGGATAGGATAGAGGATACGATATAGGATTGGATAGGTTAGAGGATAGGATACGATAGAGGATAGGATAGAATAGAGGATAGGATAGGATAGAGGATAGTATAGGATAGAGGATATGATAGGATACAGGATACGATATGGGATTGGATATGATAGAGGATAGGATAGGGTAGAGGATAGGATAGGATAGAGGATAGGATAGGATAGAGGATAGGATAGGATAGAGGATAGGATAGGATAGAGGATAGGATAGCATAGAGGATAGGATAGGATAGAGGATAGGATAGGATAGAGGATAGGATAGGATAGAGGATAGGATAGGATAGAGGATACGATATAGGATTGGATAGGTTAGAGGATAGGATACGATAGAGGATAGGATAGAATAGAGGATAGGATAGGATAGAGGTTAGGATAGGATAGAGGATATGATAGGATAGAGGATACGATATGGGATTGGATAGGATAGAGGATAGGATACGATAGAGGATAGGATAGGATAGAGGATAGGATAGGATAGAGGATAGGATAGGATAGAGGATAGGATAGGATAGAGTATAGAATAGGATACAGGATAAGATAGGATAGAGGATAGGATAGGATAGAGGATACGATATAGGAATGGATTGGATAGAGGATAGGATACGATGGAGGATAGGATAGAATAGAGGATAGGATAGGATAGAGGATAGGATAGGATATAGGATAGGATAGGATAGAGGATAGGATAGGATAGAGGATAGGATAGGATAGAGGATAGGATAGGATAGAGGATACGATATAGGATTGGATAGGTTAGAGGATAGGATACGATAGAGGATAGGATAGGGTACAGGATAGGATAGGATAAAGGATAGGATAGGATAGAGGATAGGATAGGATAGAGCATAGGATAGGATAGAGGATAGGATAGGATAGGATAGATGATATCATAGTAAAGAGGATAGGATACGATAGAGGATAGGATAGAATAGAGGATAGGATAGGATAGAGGATAGGATAGGATAGAGGATAGGATAGGATATAGGATACGATATGGGATTGGATAGGATAGAGGATAGGATACGATAGAGGATAGGATTGGATAGAGGATAGGATACGATAGAGGATAGGATAGGATAGAGGATAGGATAGGATAGCGGAAAGGATAGGATAGAGTATAGCATAGGATACAGGATAAGATAGGATAGAGATTAGGATATGATAGAGTATAGGATAGGATAGAGGAGAGGATAGGGGATTGGATAGGATAGAGGATAGGATAGGATATAGGATAGGATAGGATAGAGGGTAGGATAGGATAGAGGATAGGATAGGATAGAGGATAGGATAGGATAGAGAATAGGATATAGGATTGGATACGATAGAGGATAGGATACGATAGAGGATAGGATAGAATAGAGGATAGGATAGGATAGAGGATAGGATAGGATAGAGGATATGATAGGATAGAGGATACGATATGGGATTGGATAGGATAGAGGATAGGATACGATAGTGGATAGGATAGGATAGAGGATAGGATAGGATAGAGGATAGGATAGGATAGAGGATAGGATAGGATAGAGGATAGGATAGGATATAGGATACGATATGGGATTGGATAGGATAGAGGATAGGATACGATAGAGGATAGGATTGGATAGAGGATAGGATACGATAGAGGATAGGATAGGATAGAGGATAGGATAGGATAGAGGATAGGATAGGATAGAGGATAGGATAGGATAGAGGATACGATATAGGAATGGATAGGATAGAGGATACGATATAGGAATGGATAGGATAGAGGATAGGATACGATAGAGGATAGGATAGAATAGAGGATAGGATAGGATAGAGGATAGGATAGGATAGAGGATAGGATAGGATATAGGATACGATATGGGATTGGATAGGATAGAGGATAGGATACGATAGAGGATAGGATTGGATAGAGGATAGGATACGATAGAGGATAGGATAGGATAGAGGATAGGATAGGATAGCGGAAAGGATAGGATAGAGTATAGAATAGGATACAGGATAAGATAGGATAGAGATTAGGATATGATAGAGTATAGGATAGGATAGAGGAGAGGATAGGGGATTGGATAGGATAGAGGATAGGATAGGATATAGGATAGGATAGGATAGAGGGTAGGATAGGATAGAGGATAGGATAGGATAGAGGATAGGATAGGATAGAGAATAGGATATAGGATTGGATACGATAGAGGATAGAATAGGATAGAGGATAGGATAGGATAGAGGATAGGATATGATAGAGGATAGGATAGGATAGAGGATAGGATAGGATACAGGATAGGATAGGGGATTTAATAGAATAGAGGATAGGATAGGGTACAGGATAGGATAGGATAAAGGATAGGATAGGATAGAGGATAGGATAGGATAGAGCATAGGATAGGATAGAGGATAGGATAGGATAGGATAGATGATATCATAGTAAAGAGGATAGGATATGATAGAGGATAGGATACGGGACTGGATAGGATAGAGGATAGGATAGGATAGAGGATACGATATAGGATTGGATAGGATAGAGGATAGGATACGATAGAGGATAGGATAGAATAGAGGATATTATAGGATAGAGGATAGGATAGGATAGAGGATATGATAGGATAGAGGATACGATGTGGGATTGGATAGGATAGAGGATAGGATACGATAGAGGATAGGATAGGATAGAGGATAGGATAGGATAGAGAATAGGATATAGGATTGGATAGGATAGAGGATAGAATAAGATAGAGGATAGGATAGGATAGAGGATAGGATATGATAGAGGATAGGATAGGGTAGAGGATAGGATAGGATAGAGGATAGGATAGGATAGAGGATATGATAGGATAGAGGATATGATTGGATAGAGGATAGGATAGGATACAGGATAGGATAGGATAGAGGATAGGATAGGATAGAGGATAGGATAGGATAGAGGATAGGATAGGATAGAGGATAGGATAGGATAGAGGATAGGATAGGATAGAGGATAGGATAGGATAGGATAGATGATATTATAGTAAAGAGGATAGTATATGATAGAGGATAGGATATGATAGAGGATAGGATAGGGTAGAGGATAGGATAGGATAGAGGATAGGATAGGATAGAGGATAGGATAGGATAGAGGATAGGATAGGATAGAGGATAGGATAGCATAGAGGATAGGATAGGATAGAGGATAGGATAGGATAGAGGATAGGATAGGATAGAGGATAGGATAGGATAGAGGATACGATATAGGATTGGATAGGTTAGAGGATAGGATACGATAGAGGATAGGATAGAATAGAGGATAGGATAGGATAGAGGATAGTATAGGATAGAGGATATGATAGGATACAGGATACGATATGGGATTGGATATGATAGAGGATAGGATAGGGTAGAGGATAGGATAGGATAGAGGATAGGATAGGATAGAGGATAGGATAGGATAGAGGATAGGATAGGATAGAGGATAGGATAGCATAGAGGATAGGATAGGATAGAGGATAGGATAGGATAGAGGATAGGATAGGATAGAGGATAGGATAGGATAGAGGATACGATATAGGATTGGATAGGTTAGAGGATAGGATACGATAGAGGATAGGATAGAATAGAGGATAGGATAGGATAGAGGATAGGATAGGATAGAGGATATGATAGGATAGAGGATACGATATGGGATTGGATAGGATAGAGGATAGGATACGATAGAGGATAGGATAGGATAGAGGATAGGATAGGATAGAGGATAGGATAGGATAGAGGATAGGATAGGATAGAGTATAGAATAGGATACAGGATAAGATAGGATAGAGGATAGGATAGGATAGAGGATACGATATAGGAATGGATTGGATAGAGGATAGGATACGATGGAGGATAGGATAGAATAGAGGATAGGATAGGATAGAGGATAGGATAGGATATAGGATAGGATAGGATAGAGGATAGGATAGGATAGAGGATAGGATAGGATAGAGGATAGGATAGGATAGAGGATACGATATAGGATTGGATAGGTTAGAGGATAGGATACGATAGAGGATAGGATAGGGTACAGGATAGGATAGGATAAAGGATAGGATAGGATAGAGGATAGGATAGGATAGAGCATAGGATAGGATAGAGGATAGGATAGGATAGGATAGATGATATCATAGTAAAGAGGATAGGATACGATAGAGGATAGGATAGAATAGAGGATAGGATAGGATAGAGGATAGGATAGGATAGAGGATAGGATAGGATATAGGATACGATATGGGATTGGATAGGATAGAGGATAGGATACGATAGAGGATAGGATTGGATAGAGGATAGCATACGATAGAGGATAGGATAGGATAGAGGATAGGATAGGATAGCGGAAAGGATAGGATAGAGTATAGAATAGGATACAGGATAAGATAGGATAGAGATTAGGATATGATAGAGTATAGGATAGGATAGAGGAGAGGATAGGGGATTGGATAGGATAGAGGATAGGATAGGATATAGGATAGGATAGGATAGAGGGTAGGATAGGATAGAGGATAGGATAGGATAGAGGATAGGATAGGATAGAGAATAGGATATAGGATTGGATACGATAGAGGATAGAATAGGATAGAGGATAGGATAGGATAGAGGATAGGATATGATAGAGGATAGGATAGGATAGAGGATAGGATAGGATACAGGATAGGATAGGGGATTGGATAGAATAGAGGATAGGATAGGGTACAGGATAGGATAGGATAGAGGATAGGATAGGATAGAGGATAGGATAGGATAGAGGATAGGATAGGATAGAGGATAGGATAGGATAGAGGATTAGATAGGATAGAGGATAGGATAGGATAGAGGATTGGATAGGATAGAGGATACGATATAGGATTGGATAGGTTAGAGGATAGGATACGATAGAGGATAGGATAGAATAGAGGATAGGATAGGATAGAGGATAGGATAGGATAGAGGATATGATAGGATAGAGGATACGATATGGGATTGGATAGGATAGAGGATAGGATACGATAGTGGATAGGATAGGATAGAGGATAGGATAGGATAGAGGATAGGATAGGATAGAGGATAGGATAGGATAGAGGATACGATATAGGAATGGATAGGATAGAGGATAGGATACGATAGAGGATAGGATAGAATAGAGGATAGGATAGGATAGAGGATAGGATAGGATAGAGGATAGGATAGGATATAGGATACGATATGGGATTGGATAGGATAGAGGATAGGATACGATAGAGGATAGGATTGGATAGAGGATAGGATACGATAGAGGATAGGATAGGATAGAGGATAGGATAGGATAGCGGAAAGGATAGGATAGAGTATAGAATAGGATACAGGATAAGATAGGATAGAGATTAGGATATGATAGAGTATAGGATAGGATAGAGGAGAGGATAGGGGATTGGATAGGATAGAGGATAGGATAGGATATAGGATAGGATAGGATAGAGGGTAGGATAGGATAGAGGATAGGATAGGATAGAGGATAGGATAGGATAGAGAATAGGATATAGGATTGGATACGATAGAGGATAGAATAGGATAGAGGATAGGATAGGATAGAGGATAGGATATGATAGAGGATAGGATAGGATAGAGGATAGGATAGGATACAGGATAGGATAGGGGATTGGATAGAATAGAGGATAGGATAGGGTACAGGATAGGATAGGATAAAGGATAGGATAGGATAGAGGATAGGATAGGATAGAGCATAGGATAGGATAGAGGATAGGATAGGATAGGATAGATGATATCATAGTAAAGAGGATAGGATATGATAGAGGATAGGATACGGGACTGGATAGGATAGAGGATAGGATAGGATAGAGGATACGATATAGGATTGGATAGGATAGAGGATAGGATACGATAGAGGATAGGATAGAATAGAGGATAGGATATGATAGAGGATAGGATAGGATAGAGGATAGGATAGGATACAGGATAGGATAGGGGATTGGATAGAATAGAGGATAGGATAGGGTACAGGATAGGATAGGATAAAGGATAGGATAGGATAGAGGATAGGATAGGATAGAGCATAGGATAGGATAGAGGATAGGATAGGATAGGATAGATGATATCATAGTAAAGAGGATAGGATATGATAGAGGATAGGATACGGGACTGGATAGGATAGAGGATAGGATAGGATAGAGGATACGATATAGGATTGGATAGGATAGAGGATAGGATACGATAGAGGATAGGATAGAATAGAGGATAGGATAGGATAGAGGATAGGATAGGATAGAGGATATGATAGGATAGAGGATACGATGTGGGATTGGATAGGATAGAGGATAGGATACGATAGAGGATAGGATAGGATAGAGGATAGGATAGGATAGAGAATAGGATATAGGATTGGATAGGATAGAGGATAGAATAAGATAGAGGATAGGATAGGATAGAGGATAGGATATGATAGAGGATAGGATAGGGTAGAGGATAGGATAGGATAGAGGATAGGATAGGATAGAGGATATGATAGGATAGAGGATATGATTGGATAGAGGATAGGATAGGATACAGGATAGGATAGGATAGAGGATAGGATAGGATAGAGGATAGGATAGGATAGAGGATAGGATAGGATAGAGGATAGGATAGGATAGAGGATAGGATAGGATAAAGGATAGGATAGGATAGAGGATAGGATAGGATAGAGGATAGGATAGGATAGGATAGATGATATTATAGTAAAGAGGATAGTATATGATAGAGGATAGGATATGATAGAGGATAGGATAGGGTAGAGGATAGGATAGGATAGAGGATAGGATAGGATAGAGGATAGGATAGGATAGAGGATAGGATAGGATAGAGGATAGGATAGCATAGAGGATAGGATAGGATAGAGGATAGGATAGGATAGAGGATAGGATAGGATAGAGGATAGGATAGGATAGAGGATAGGATAGCATAGAGGATAGGATAGGATAGAGGATAGGATAGGATAGAGGATAGGATAGGATAGAGGATAGGATAGGATAGAGGATACGATATAGGATTGGATAGGTTAGAGGATAGGATACGATAGAGGATAGGATAGAATAGAGGATAGGATAGGATAGAGGATAGGATAGGATAGAGGATAGGATAGGATACAGGATAGGATAGGGGATTGGATAGAATAGAGGATAGGATAGGGTACAGGATAGGATAGGATAAAGGATAGGATAGGATAGAGGATAGGATAGGATAGAGCATAGGATAGGATAGAGGATAGGATAGGATAGGATAGATGATATCATAGTAAAGAGGATAGGATATGATAGAGGATAGGATACGGGACTGGATAGGATAGAGGATAGGATAGGATAGAGGATACGATATAGGATTGGATAGGATAGAGGATAGGATACGATAGAGGATAGGATAGAATAGAGGATAGGATAGGATAGAGGATAGGATAGGATAGAGGATATGATAGGATAGAGGATACGATGTGGGATTGGATAGGATAGAGGATAGGATACGATAGAGGATAGGATAGGATAGAGGATAGGATAGGATAGAGAATAGGATATAGGATTGGATAGGATAGAGGATAGAATAAGATAGAGGATAGGATAGGATAGAGGATAGGATATGATAGAGGATAGGATAGGGTAGAGGATAGGATAGGATAGAGGATAGGATAGGATAGAGGATATGATAGGATAGAGGATATGATTGGATAGAGGATAGGATAGGATACAGGATAGGATAGGATAGGGGATAGGATAGGATAGAGGATAGGATAGGATAGAGGATAGGATAGGATAGAGGATAGGATAGGATAGAGGATAGGATAGGATAAAGGATAGGATAGGATAGAGGATAGGATAGGATAGAGGATAGGATAGGATAGGATAGATGATATTATAGTAAAGAGGATAGTATATGATAGAGGATAGGATATGATAGAGGATAGGATAGGGTAGAGGATAGGATAGGATAGAGGATAGGATAGGATAGAGGATAGGATAGGATAGAGGATAGGATAGGATAGAGGATAGGATAGCATAGAGGATAGGATAGGATAGAGGATAGGATAGGATAGAGGATAGGATAGGATAGAGGATAGGATAGGATAGAGGATACGATATAGGATTGGATAGGTTAGAGGATAGGATACGATAGAGGATAGGATAGAATAGAGGATAGGATAGGATAGAGGATAGTATAGGATAGAGGATATGATAGGATACAGGATACGATATGGGATTGGATATGATAGAGGATAGGATAGGGTAGAGGATAGGATAGGATAGAGGATAGGATAGGATAGAGGATAGGATAG
The DNA here is from genome assembly GCF_050948215.1 of Halictus rubicundus. Taxonomy (NCBI): domain Eukaryota; kingdom Metazoa; phylum Arthropoda; class Insecta; order Hymenoptera; family Halictidae; genus Halictus; species Halictus rubicundus. The sequence goes on along the minus strand of NW_027488579.1, from coordinate 1,629,487 downwards.
GATAGAGGATAGGATAGGATAGAGGATAGGATAGCATAGAGGATAGGATAGGATAGAGGATAGGATAGGATAGAGGATAGGATAGGATAGAGGATAGGATAGGATAGAGGATACGATATAGGATTGGATAGGTTAGAGGATAGGATACGATAGAGGATAGGATAGAATAGAGGATAGGATAGGATAGAGGATAGGATAGGATAGAGGATAGGATAGGATATAGGATACGATATGGGATTGGATAGGATAGAGGATAGGATACGATAGAGGATAGGATTGGATAGAGGATAGGATACGATAGAGGATAGGATAGGATAGAGGATAGGATAGGATAGAGTATAGAATAGGATACAGGATAAGATAGGATAGAGATTAGGATATGATAGAGTATAGGATAGGATAGAGGAGAGGATAGGGGATTGGATAGGATAGAGGATAGGATAGGATATAGGATAGGATAGGATAGAGATTAGGATAGGATAGAGAATAGGATATAGGATTGGATAGGATAGAGGATAGAATAGGATAGAGGATAGGATAGGATAGAGGATAGGATATGATAGAGGATAGGATAGGATAGAGGATAGGATAGGATACAGGATAGGATAGGGGATTGGATAGAATAGAGGATAGGATAGGGTACAGGATAGGATAGGATAGAGGATATGATAGGATAGAGGATAGGATAGGATAGAGGATAGGATAGGATAGAGGATAGGATAGGGTAGAGGATAGGATAGGATAGAGGATTCGATAGGATTGAGGATAGGATAGGATAGAGGATAGGATAGGGGATTGGATAGGATAGGATAGAGAATAGGGTAGGATAGAGGATACAATAGTATAGAAGATAGGATAGGATATAGGATAGGATAGGATAGAGGATATGATAGGATAGGATAGAGGATAGGATAGGATAGAGGATAGGATAGGATAGAGGATAGGATAGGATAGAGGATAGGATAGGATAGAGGATAGGATAGGATAGAGGATAGGATAGGATAGAGGATAGGATAGGATAGAGGATAGGATAGGATAGAGGATAGGATAGGATAGAGGATAGGATAGGATAGAGGATAGGATAGGATAGGATAGATGATATTATAGTAAAGAGGATAGGATATGATAGAGGATAGGATAGGGGACTGGATAGGATAGAGGATAGGATAGGATAGAGGATAGGATAGGATAGAGGATAGGATAGGATAGAGGATAGGATAGGTTAGAGGATACGATATAGGATTGGATAGGATAGAGGATAGGATACGATAGAGGATAGGATAGAATAGAGGATAGGATAGGATAGAGGATAGGATAGGATACAGGATAGGATAGGATAGAGGATACGATATGGGATTGGATAGGATAGAGGATAGGATACGATAGAGGATAGGATAGGATAGAGAATAGGATATAGGATTGGATAGGATAGAGGATAGAATAGGATAGAGGATAGGATAGGATAGAGGATAGGATATGATAGAGGCTAGGATAGGATAGAGGATAGGATAGGATAGAGGATAGGATATGATAGAGGCTAGGATAGGATAGAGGATAGGATAGGATAGAGGATATGATAGGATAGGATAGAGGATAGGATTGGATAGAGGATAGGATAGGATAGACGATAGGATAGGATAGAGGATAGGATAGGATAGAGGATAGGATAGGATAGAGGATAGGATAGGATAGAGGATAGGATAGGATAGAGGATACGATATAGGATTCGATAGGATAGAGGATAGGATACGATAGAGGATAGGATAGAAGAGAGGATAGGATAGGATAGAGGATAGGATAGGATAGAGGATAGGATAGGATATAGGATAGGATATGGGATTGGATAGGATAGAGGATAGGATAGGATAGAGGATAGGATTGGATAGAGGATAGGATAGGATAGAGGATAGGATAGGATAGAAGATAGGATAGGATAGAGGATAGGATTGGATTGAGGATAGACAGGATAGAGGATAGAATAGGATAGAGGATAGGATAGCATAGAGGATAGGACAGGATAGAGGATAGGGTAGGATTGAGTATAGGATAGGATACATGGTATAATAGGGTAGAGGATCGAATAGGATATAGGATTGGATAGGAGATTGGATAGGATAGAGGATAGGACAGGATAGAGCATACGATAGAGGATAGGATAGGATAGAGGATAGGATATGATAGAGGATACTATAGGATATGAGATTGGATAGGATAGAGGATAGGATAGGATAGAGGATAAGATAGGATAGAGGATAGGATAGGATAGAGGATAGGATAGGATAGAGGATAGGATAGAGGATAGGATAGGATAGAGGATAGGATATGATACAGGATAGGATAGGATTGAGGATAGGATAGGATAGAGAATAGGATAGGATACATGGTATAATAGGGTAGCTGATCGGATAGGATAGAGGATTGGATAGGGGATTGGATAGGATAGAGGATAGGATATGATAGAGCATACGATAGAGGATAGGCTAGGATAGAAGATAGGATAGGATAGAGGAGAGGATAGGATAGAGGATAGGATAAAATAGAAGATAGGATAGAATAGAGGACAGGATAGGATAGAGGATAGGATACGATAGAGGATAAGATTGGATTGAGGATAGGATAGGATAGAGGATAGGATTGGATTGAGGATAGGATAGGATAGAGGATAGAATAGAATAGAGGATAGGATAGCATAGAGGATAGGATAGCATAGAGGATAGGATAGGATGGAGGATAGGATAGGATTGAGGATAGGATAGGATAGAGAATAGGATAGATAGAAGATACGATATTATAGAGGATAGGATAGGACAGAGGATAGGATAGGGGATTGGATAGGATAGAGGATAGAATACGATAGAGGATAGGATAGGATAGAGGAGAGGATAGGATAGAGGATAAGATTGGATTGAGGATAGGATAGGATAGAGGATAGGATTGGATTGAGGATAGGATAGAGGATAGGATAGGATAGAAGATAGGATAGCATAGAGGATAGGATAGGATAGAGGAAAGGATAGGATTGAGGATAGCATAGAGGATTGGATAGGATAGAGGATAAGATAGGATAGTGGATAGGATAAGATAGAGGATAGGATAGAATAGAGGACAGGATAGGATAGAGGATAAGATAGGATAGTGGATAGGATAGGATAGTGGATAGGATAGGATAGAGCATACGATAGAGGATAGGATAGGATAGGATGGAGAATAGGATAGGATACATGGTATTATAGGGTAGAGGATAGGATAGGATAGAGGATTGAATAGTGGATTGGATAGGATAGAGGATAGGATAGGATAGAGCATACGATAGAGGATAGGATACGATAGAGCATACGATAGAGGATAGGATAGGATAGAGGATAGAATAGAGGATTGGATAGGATAGAGGATAGGATACGATAGAGGATAGGATAGGATAGAGGATAGGATTGGATACAGGATAGGATAGGATAGAGGATATGATAGGATAGAGGATAGGATAGGATAGAGGATAGGATACGATAGATGATACGATATTATAGAGGAAAGGATAGGATAGAGAAGAGGATAGGATATAGGATAGGATAGGATTGAGGATAGGGTAGAGGATTGGATAGGATAGAATATGGGATACGATAGAGGATAGGATAGGATAGAGGATAGGATAGGATAGAGGATAGGATACGATAGATGATCCGATATTATAGACGAAAGGATAGGATAGAGAAGAGAATAGGATATAGGATAGGATAGGAAAGAGGATAGGATAGGATAGAGCATACGATAGAGGATAGGATAGGATAGAGGATAGGATAGGATAGAGAATAGGATAGGATAGAGGATACGATAGGATAGAGGATAGGATATGGTAGGGGATAGAATAGGATTGAGGATAGGATAGGATAGTGGATAGGATAGGATAGAGCATACGATAGAGGATAGGATAGGATAGGATAGGATGGAGAATAAGATAGGATACATGGTATTATAGGATAGAGGATAGGACAGGATAGAGGATAGGATAGGGGATTGGATAGGATAGAGGATAGGATAGGATAGAGGATACGATGGAGGATAGGATAGGATAGAGGATAGGATAGGATAGAGAATAGGATACGATAGAGGATAGGATAGGATAGAGGATAGGATAGAGGATAGGATACGATAGATGATAGGATAGGATAGAGTATAGGATTGGATTGAGGATAGGATAGGATAGAGGATAGGATAGCAAAGAGGATAGGAAAGGATTGAGGATAGGATAGGATTGAGGATAGGATAGGATTGAGGATAGGATAGGATAAAGGATAGGATAGGATAGAGGATAGGATAGGATAGAGGATTCGATAGGATTGAGGATAGGATAGGATAGAGGATAGGATAGGGGATTGGATAGGATAGGATAGAGAATAGGGTAGGATAGAGGATACAATAGTATAGAGGATAGGATAGGATATAGGATAGGATAGGATAGAGGATATGATAGGATAGGATAGAGGATAGGATAGGATAGAGGATAGGATAGGATAGAGGATAGGATAGGATAGAGGATAGGATAGGATAGAGCATAGGATAGGATAGAGGATAGGATAGGATAGAGGATATGATAGGATAGTATAGAGGATAGGATTGGATAGAGGATGCGATATAGGATTGGATAGGATAGAGGATAGGATACGATAGAGGATAAGATAGAATACAGGATAGGATAGCATAGAGGATAGGATAGGATAGAGGATATGATAGGATAGATTATACGATATGGGATTGGATAGGATAGAGGATAGGATACGATAGAGGATAGGATAGGATAGAGGATAGGATAGGATAGAGAATAGGATATAGGATTGGATAGGATAGAGGATAGAATAGGATATAGGATACGATATGGGATTGGATAGGATAGAGGATAGGATACGATAGAGGATAGGATAGGAAAGAGGATAGGATAGGATAGAGAATAGGATATAGGATTGGATAGGATAGAGGATAGGATAGGATACAGGATAGGATAGGATAGAGGATACGATACGATAGAGGATAGGATAGCAAAGAGGATAGGAAAGGATTGAGGATAGGATAGGATTGAGGATAGAATAGAGGATTGGATAGGATAGAGGATAGGATACGATAGAGGATAGGATAGGATAGAGGATAGGATTGGATACAGGATAGGATAGGATAGAGGATATGATAGGATAGAGGATAGGATAGGATAGAGGATAGGATACGATAGATGATACGATATTATAGAGGAAAGGATAGGATAGAGAAGAGGATAGGATATAGGATAGGATAGGATTGAGGATAGGGTAGAGGATTGGATAGGATAGAATATGGGATACGATAGAGGATAGGATAGGATAGAGGATAGGATAGGATAGAGGATAGGATACGATAGATGATCCGATATTATAGACGAAAGGATAGGATAGAGAAGAGAATAGGATATAGGATAGGATAGGAAAGAGGATAGGATAGGATAGAGCATACGATAGAGGATAGGATAGGATAGAGGATAGGATAGGATAGAGAATAGGATAGGATAGAGGATACGATAGGATAGAGGATAGGATATGGTAGGGGATAGAATAGGATTGAGGATAGGATAGGATAGTGGATAGGATAGGATAGAGCATACGATAGAGGATAGGATAGGATAGGATAGGATGGAGAATAAGATAGGATACATGGTATTATAGGATAGAGGATAGGACAGGATAGAGGATAGGATAGGGGATTGGATAGGATAGAGGATAGGATAGGATAGAGGATACGATGGAGGATAGGATAGGATAGAGGATAGGATAGGATAGAGAATAGGATACGATAGAGGATAGGATAGGATAGAGGATAGGATAGAGGATAGGATACGATAGATGATAGGATAGGATAGAGTATAGGATTGGATTGAGGATAGGATAGGATAGAGGATAGGATAGCAAAGAGGATAGGAAAGGATTGAGGATAGGATAGGATTGAGGATAGGATAGGATTGAGGATAGGATAGGATAAAGGATAGGATAGGATAGAGGATAGGATAGGATAGAGGATTCGATAGGATTGAGGATAGGATAGGATAGAGGATAGGATAGGGGATTGGATAGGATAGGATAGAGAATAGGGTAGGATAGAGGATACAATAGTATAGAGGATAGGATAGGATATAGGATAGGATAGGATAGAGGATATGATAGGATAGGATAGAGGATAGGATAGGATAGAGGATAGGATAGGATAGAGGATAGGATAGGATAGAGGATAGGATAGGATAGAGCATAGGATAGGATAGAGGATAGGATAGGATAGAGGATATGATAGGATAGTATAGAGGATAGGATTGGATAGAGGATGCGATATAGGATTGGATAGGATAGAGGATAGGATACGATAGAGGATAAGATAGAATACAGGATAGGATAGCATAGAGGATAGGATAGGATAGAGGATATGATAGGATAGATTATACGATATGGGATTGGATAGGATAGAGGATAGGATACGATAGAGGATAGGATAGGATAGAGGATAGGATAGGATAGAGAATAGGATATAGGATTGGATAGGATAGAGGATAGAATAGGATATAGGATACGATATGGGATTGGATAGGATAGAGGATAGGATACGATAGAGGATAGGATAGGAAAGAGGATAGGATAGGATAGAGAATAGGATATAGGATTGGATAGGATAGAGGATAGGATAGGATACAGGATAGGATAGGATAGAGGATACGATACGATAGAGGATAGGATAGGATAGAGGATATGATAGGATAGGGGATTGGATAGAATAGAGGATAGGATAGGATACAGGATAGGATAGGATAGAGGATATGATAGGATAGAGGATAGGATAGGATAGAGGATAGGATAGGATAGAGGATACGATAGGATAGAGGATAGGATAGGATAGAGGATAGGATAGGATAGGATAGCAAAGAGGATAGGAAAGGATTGAGGATAGGATAGGATTGAGGATAGGATAGGATTGAGGATAGGATAGAGGATAGGATAGGATGGAGCATACGATAGAGGATAGGATAGGATAGAATATAGGATTGGATAGGATAGGATAGAGGATAGTATAGGATAGAGGATAGGATAGGGGATTGGATAGGATAGAGGATAGGATAGGATAGAGGATACGATGGAGGATAGGATAGGATAGAGGATAGGATAGGATAGAGGATAGGATACGATAGATGATCCGATATTATAGAGGAAAGGATAGGATAGAAAAGAGAATAGGATATAGGATAGGATAGGAAAGAGGATAGGATAGGATAGAGCATACGATAGAGGATAGGATAGGATAGAGGATAGGATAGGATAGAGAATAGGATAGGATAGAGGATACGATAGGATAGAGGATAGGATATGGTAGGGGATAGAATAGGATTGAGGATAGGATAGGATAGTGGATAGGATAGGATAGAGCATACGATAGAGGATAGGATAGGATAGGATAGGATGGAGAATAAGATAGGATACATGGTATTATAGGATAGAGGATAGGACAGGATAGAGGATAGGATAGGGGATTGGATAGGATAGAGGATAGGATAGGATAGAGGATACGATGGAGGATAGGATAGGATAGAGGATAGGATAGGATAGAGAATAGGATACGATAGAGGATAGGATAGGATAGAGGATAGGATAGAGGATAGGATACGATAGATGATAGGATAGGATAGAGTATAGGATTGGATTGAGGATAGGATAGGATAGAGGATAGGATAGCAAAGAGGATAGGAAAGGATTGAGGATAGGATAGGATTGAGGATAGGATAGGATTGAGGATAGGATAGGATAAAGGATAGGATAGGATAGAGGATAGGATAGGATAGAGGATTCGATAGGATTGAGGATAGGATAGGATAGAGGATAGGATAGGGGATTGGATAGGATAGGATAGAGAATAGGGTAGGATAGAGGATACAATAGTATAGAGGATAGGATAGGATATAGGATAGGATAGGATAGAGGATATGATAGGATAGGATAGAGGATAGGATAGGATAGAGGATAGGATAGGATAGAGGATAGGATAGGATAGAGCATAGGATAGGATAGAGGATAGGATAGGATAGAGGATATGATAGGATAGGATAGAGGATAGGATTGGATAGAGGATGCGATATAGGATTGGATAGGATAGAGGATAGGATACGATAGAGGATAGGATAGAATACAGGATAGGATAGCATAGAGGATAGGATAGGATAGAGGATATGATAGGATAGATTATACGATATGGGATTGGATAGGATAGAGGATAGGATACGATAGAGGATAGGATAGGATAGAGGATAGGATAGGATAGAGAATAGGATATAGGATTGGATAGGATAGAGGATAGAATAGGATATAGGATACGATATGGGATTGGATAGGATAGAGGATAGGATAGGAAAGAGGATAGGATAGGAAAGAGGATAGGATAGGATAGAGAATAGGATATAGGATTGGATAGGATAGAGGATAGGATAGGATACAGGATAGGATAGGATAGAGGATACGATACGATAGAGGATAGGATAGGATAGAGGATATGATAGGATAGGGGATTGGATAGAATAGAGGATAGGATAGGATACAGGATAGGATAGGATAGAGGATATGATAGGATAGAGGATAGGATAGGATAGAGGATAGGATAGGATAGAGGATACGATAGGATAGAGGATAGGATAGGATAGAGGATAGGATAGGATAGGATAGCAAAGAGGATAGGAAAGGATTGAGGATAGGATAGGATTGAGGATAGGATAGGATTGAGGATAGGATAGAGGATAGGATAGGATGGAGCATACGAAAGAGGATAGGATAGGATAGAATATAGGATTGGATAGGATAGGATAGAGGATAGTATAGGATAGAGGATAGGATACGATAGAGGATAGGATAGAATAGAGGACAGGATAGGATAGAGGATAAGATAGGATAGAGGATAGGATAGAGGATAGGATAGGATAGAGGATAGGATATGATACAGGATAGGATAGGATTGAGGATAGGATAGGATAGAGAATAGGATAGGATACATGGTATAATAGGGTAGCTGATCGGATAGGATAGAGGATTGGATAGGGGATTGGATAGGATAGAGGATAGGATATGATAGAGCATACGATAGAGGATAGGCTAGGATAGAAGATAGGATAGGATAGAGGAGAGGATAGGATAGAGGATAGGATAAAATAGAAGATAGGATAGAATAGAGGACAGGATAGGATAGAGGATATGATACGATAGAGGATAAGATTGGATTGAGGATAGGATAGGATAGAGGATAGGATAGGATAGAGGATAGGATAGGATAGAGGATAGAATAGGATAGAGGATATGATAGGATAGAGGATAGGATAGGATAGAGGATAGGATACGATAGATGATACGATATTATAGAGGAAAGGATAGGATAGAGAAGAGGATAGGATTGAGGATAGGGTAGAGGATTGGATAGGATAGAATATGGGATACGATAGAGGATAGGATAGGATAGAGGATAGGATACGATAGATGATACGATATTATAGAGGAAAGGATAGGATAGAGAAGAGAATAGGATATAGGATAGGATAGGAAAGAGGATAGGATAGGATAGAGCATACAATAGAGGACAGGATAGGATAGAGGATAAGATAGGATAGAGGATAGGATAGAGGATAGGATAGGATAGAGGATAGGATATGATACAGGATAGGATAGGATTGAGGATAGGATAGGATAGAGAATAGGATAGGATACATGGTATAATAGGGTAGCTGATCGGATAGGATAGAGGATTGGATAGGGGATTGGATAGGATAGAGGATAGGATATGATAGAGCATACGATAGAGGATAGGCTAGGATAGAAGATAGGATAGGATAGAGGAGAGGATAGGATAGAGGATAGGATAAAATAGAAGATAGGATAGAATAGAGGACAGGATAGGATAGAGGATAGGATACGATAGAGGATAAGATTGGATTGAGGATAGGATAGGATAGAGGATAGGATTGGATTGAGGATAGGATAGGATAGAGGATAGAATAGGATAGAGGATAGGATAGCATAGAGGATAGGATAGCATAGAGGATAGGATAGGATGGAGGATAGGATAGGATTGAGGATAGGATAGGATAGAGAATAGGATAGATAGAAGATACGATATTATAGAGGATAGGATAGGACAGAGGATAGGATAGGGGATTGGATAGGATAGAGGATAGAATACGATAGAGGATAGGGTAGGATAGAGGAGAGGATAGGATAGAGGATAAGATTGGATTGAGGATAGGATAGGATAGAGGATAGGATTGGATTGAGGATAGGATTGGATTGAGGATAGGATAGAGGATAGGATAGGATAGAAGATAGGATAGCATAGAGGATAGGATAGGATAGAGGAAAGGATAGGATTGAGGATAGCATAGAGGATTGGATAGGATAGAGGATAAGATAGGATAGTGGATAGGATAAGATAGAGGATAGGATAGAATAGAGGACAGGATAGGATAGAGGATAAGATAGGATAGTGGATAGGATAGGATAGTGGATAGGATAGGATAGAGCATACGATAGAGGATAGGATAGGATAGGATAGGATGGAGAATAGGATAGGATACATGGTATTATAGGGTAGAGGATAGGATAGGATAGAGGATTGAATAGTGGATTGGATAGGATAGAGGATAGGATAGGATAGAGCATACGATAGAGGATAGGATACGATAGAGCATACGATAGAGGATAGGATAGGATAGAGGATAGAATAGAGGATTGGATAGGATACAGGATAGGATACGATAGAGGATAGGATAGGATAGAGGATAGGATTGGATACAGGATAGGATAGGATAGAGGATATGATAGGATAGAGGATAGGATAGGATAGAGGATAGGATACGATAGATGATACGATATTATAGAGGAAAGGATAGGATAGAGAAGAGGATAGGATATAGGATAGGATAGGATTGAGGATAGGGTAGAGGATTGGATAGGATAGAAAATGGGATACGATAGAGGATAGGATAGGATAGAGGATAGGATACGATAGACGATACGATATTATAGAGGAAAGGATAGGATAGAGAAGAGAATAGGATATAGGATAGGATAGGAAAGAGGATAGGATAGGATAGAGCATACGATAGAGGATAGGATAGGATAGAGGATAGGATAGGATAGAGAATAGGATAGGATAGAGGATACGATAGGATAGAGGATACGATATGGTAGGGGATAGAATAGGATTGAGGATAGGATAGGATAGTGGATAGGATAGGATAGAGCTTACGATAGAGGATAGGATAGGATAGGATAGGATGGAGAATAAGATAGGATACATGGTATTATAGGATAGAGGATAGGACAGGATAGAGGATAGGATAGGGGATTGGATAGGATAGAGGATAGGATAGGATAGAGGATACGATGGAGGATAGGATAGGTTAGAGGATAGGATAGGATAGAGAATAGGATACGATAGAGGATAGGATAGGATAGAGGATAGGATAGAGGATAGGATACGATAGATGATAGGATAGGATAGAGTATAGGATTGGATTGAGGATAGGATAGGATAGAGGATAGGATAGCAAAGAGGATAGGAAAGGATTGAGGATAGGATAGGATTGAGGATAGGATAGGATTGAGGATAGGGTAGAGGATAGGATAGGATGGAGCATACGATAGAGGATAGGATAGGATAGAATATAGGATTGGATTGAGGATAGTATAGGATAGAGGATAGGATAGGATAGTGGATAGAATAGGATAGAGCATACGATAGAGGATAGGATAGGATAGGATAGGATAGAGAATAGGATAGGATACATGGTATTATAGGGTAGAGGATAGGATAGGATAGAGGATTGAATAGTGGATTGGATAGGATAGAGGATAGGATAGGATAGAGCATACGATAGAGGATAGGATAGAATAGAGGATAGGATAGCATAGAGGATAGGATAGGATAGAGGATATGATAGGATAAAGGATACGATATGGGATTGGATAGGATAGAGGATAGGATACGATAGAGGATAGGATAGGATAGAGGATAGGATAGGATAGAGAATAGGATATAGGATTGGATAGGATAGAGGATAGAATAGGTTATAGGATACGATATGGGATTGGATAGGATAGAGGATAGGATACGATAGAGGATAGGATAGGATAGAGGATAGGATAGGATAGAGAATAGGATATAGGATTGGATAGGATAAAGGATAGGATAGGATACAGGATAGGATAGGATAGAGGATACGATACGATAGAGGATAGGATAGGATAGAGGATATGATAGGATAGGGGATTGGATAGAATAGAGGATAGGATAGGATACAGGATAGGATAGGATAGAGGATATGATAGGATAGAGGATAGGATAGGATAGACTATAGGATACGATAGAGGATAGGATAGGATAGACTATAGGATACGATAGAGGATAGGATAGGATAGAGGATAGGATAGGATAGCGGAAAGGATAGGATAGAGTATAGAATAGGATACAGGATAAGATAGGATAGAGATTAGGATATGATAGAGTATAGGATAGGATAGAGGAGAGGATAGGGGATTGGATAGGATAGAGGATAGGATAGGATAGAGAATAGGATATAGGATTGGATAGGATAGAGGATAGGATAGGATAGGATACAGGATAGGATAGGATAGAGGATATGATAGGATGGAGGATAGGATAGGATAGAGGATAGGATACGATAGAGGATAGGATAGGATAGAGGATAGGATAGGATAGCGGAAAGGATAGGATAGAGTATAGAATAGGATACAGGATAAGATAGGATAGAGATTAGGATATGATAGAGTATAGGATAGGATAGAGGAGAGGATAGGGGATTGGATAGGATAGAGGATAGGATAGGATATAGGATAGGATAGGATAGAGGGTAGGATAGGATAGAGGATAGGATAGGATAGAGGATAGGATAGGATAGAGAATAGGATATAGGATTGGATAGGATAGAGGATAGAATAGGATAGAGGATAGGATAGGATAGAGTATAGGATATGATAGAGTATAGGATAGGATAGAGGAGAGGATAGGGGATTGGATAGGATAGAGGATAGGATAGGATATAGGATAGGATAGGATAGAGGGTAGGATAGGATAGAGGATAGGATAGGATAGAGGATAGGATAGGATAGAGAATAGGATATAGGATTGGATAGGATAGAGGATAGAATAGGATAGAGGATAGGATAGGATAGAGTATAGGATATGATAGAGGATAGGATAGAGGATTGGATAGGATAGAAGATAGGATACGATATAGGATAGGACATGATAGAGGATAGGATAGGATATGAGATTGGATAGGATAGAGGATAGGATAGGATAGAGGATAGGATAGGATAGGATAGGATAGAGGATAGTATAGGATAGAGGATAGGATACGATAGAGGATAGGACAGAATAGAGGATAAGATAGGATAGAGGATAGGATAGAGGATAGGATAGGATAGAGGATAGGATATGATACAGGATAGGATAGGATTGAGGATAGGATAGGATAGAGAATAGGATAGGATACATGGTATAATAGGGTAGCTGATCGGATAGGATAGAGGATTGGATAGGGGATTGGATAGGATAGAGGATAGGATATGATAGAGCATACGATAGAGGATAGGCTAGGATAGAAGATAGGATAGGATAGAGGAGAGGATAGGATAGAGGATAGGATAAAATAGAAGATAGGATAGAATAGAGGACAGGATAGGATAGAGGATAGGATACGATAGAGGATAAGATTGGATTGAGGATAGGATAGGATAGAGGATAGGATTGGATTGAGGATAGGATAGGATAGAGGATAGAATAGGATAGAGGATAGGATATCATAGAGGATAGGATAGCATAGAGGATAGGATAGGATGGAGGATAGGATAGGATTGAGGATAGGATAGGATAGAGAATAGGATACGATAGAAGATACGATATTATAGAGGATAGGATAGGACAGAGGATAGGATAGGGGATTGGATAGGATAGAGGATAGAATACGATAGAGGATAGGATAGGATAGAGGAGTGGATAGGATAGAGGATAAGATTGGATTGAGGATAGGATAGGATAGAGGATAGGATTGGATTGAGGATAGGATAGGATAGAGGATAGGATAGGATAGAGGATAGGATAGAATAGAGGACAGGATAGGATAGATGATAAGATAGGATAGTGGATAGGATAGGATAGTGGATAGGATAGGGTAGAGCATACGATAGAGGATAGGATAGGATAGGATAGGATGGAGAATAGGATAGGATACATGGTATTATAGGGTAGAGGATAGGATAGGATAGAGGATTGAATAGTGGATTGGATAGGATAGAGGATAGGATAGGAAAGAGCATACGATAGAGGATAGGATACGATAGAGCATACGATAGAGGATAGGATAGGATAGAGGATAGAATAGAGGATTGGATAGGATAGAGGATAGGATACGATAGAGGATAGGATAGGATAGAGGATAGGATTGGATACAGGATAGGATAGGATAGAGGATATGATAGGATAGAGGATAGGATAGGATAGAGGATAGGATACGATAGATGATACGATATTATAGAGGAAAGGATAGGATAGAGAAGAGGATAGGATATAGGATAGGATAGGATTGAGGATAGGGTAGAGGATTGGATAGGATAGAATATGGGATACGATAGAGGATAGGATAGGATACAGGATAGGATAGGATAGAGGATAGGATACGATAGATGATACGATATTATAGAGGAAAGGATAGGATAGAGAAGAGGATAGGATATAGGATAGGATAGGAAAGAGGATAGGATAGGATAGAGCATACGATAGATGATAGGATAGGATAGAGGATAGGATAGGATAGATAATAGGATAGGATAGAGGATACGATAGGATAGAGGATAGGATATGGTAGGGGATAGAATAGGATTGAGGATAGGATAGGATAGTGGATAGGATAGGATAGAGCATACGATAGAGGATAGGATAGGATAGGATAGGATGGAGAATAAGATAGGATACATTGTATTATAGGATAGAGGATAGGACAGGATAGAGGATAGGATAGGGGATTGGATAGGATAGAGGATAGGATAGGATAGAGGATACGATGGAGGATAGGATAGGATAGAGGATAGGATAGGATAGAGAATAGGATACGATAGAGGATAGGATAGGATAGAGGATAGGATAGAAGATAGGATACGATAGATGATAGGATAGGATAGAGTATAGGATTGGATTGAGGATAGGATAGGATAGAGGATAGAATAGGATAGAGGATAGGATAGCAAAGAGGATAGGAAAGGATTGAGGATAGGATAGGATTGAGGATAGGATAGGATTGAGGATAGGATAGAGGATAGGATAGGATGGAGCATACGATAGTGGATAGGATAGGATAGAGTATAGGATTGGATTGAGGATAGTATAGGATAGAGGATAGGATAGGATAGTGGATAGAATAGGATAGAGCATACGATAGAGGATAGGATAGGATAGGATAGGATAGAGAATAGGATAGGATACATGGTATTATAGGGTAGAGGATAGGATAGGATAGAGGATTGAATAGTGGATTGGATAGGATAGAGGATAGGATAGGATAGAGCATACGATAGAGGATAGGATAGAATAGAGGATAGGATAGCATAGAGGATAGGATAGGATAGAGGATATGATAGGATAAAGGATACGATATGGGATTGGATAGGATAGAGGATAGGATACGATAGAGGATAGGATAGGATAGAGGATAGGATAGGATAGAGAATAGGATATAGAATTGGATAGGATAGAGGATAGAATAGGATATAGGATACGATATGGGATTGGATAGGATAGAGGATAGGATACGATAGAGGATAGGATAGGATAGAGGATAGGATAGGATAGAGAATAGGATATAGGATTGGATAGGATAGAGGATAGGATAGGATACAGGATAGGATAGGATAGAGGATACGATACGATAGAGGATAGGATAGGATAGAGGATATGATAGGATAGGGGATTGGATAGAATAGAGGATAGGATAGGATACAGGATAGGATAGGATAGAGGATATGATAGGATAGAGGATAGGATAGGATAGAGGATAGGATACGATAGAGGATAGGGTAGGATAGAGGATAGGATAGGATAGCGGAAAGGATAGGATAGAGTATAGAATAGGATACAGGATAAGATAGGATAGAGATTAGGATATGATAGAGTATAGGATAGGATAGAGGAGAGGATAGGGGATTGGATAGGATAGAGGATAGGATACTATAGAGAATAGGATATAGGATTGGATAGGATAGAGGATAGGATAGGATAGGATACAGGATAGGATAGGATAGAGGATACGGTACGATAGAGGATAGGATAGGATAGAGGATATGATAGGACAGGGGATTGGATAGAATAGAGGATAGGATAGGATACAGGATAGGATAGGATAGAGGATATGATAGGATAGAGGATAGGATAGGATAGAGGATAGGGTACGATAGAGGATAGGATAGGATAGAGGATAGGATAGGATAGCGGAAAGGATAGGATAGAGTATAGAATAGGATACAGGATAAGATAGGATAGAGATTAGGATATGATAGAGTATAGGATAGGATAGAGGAGAGGATAGGGGATTGGATAGGATAGAGGATAGGATAGGATATAGGATAGGATAGGATAGAGGGTAGGATAGGATAGAGATAGGATAGGATAGAGGATAGGATAGGATAGAGAATAGGATATAGGATTGGATAGGATAGAGGATGGAATAGGATAGAGGATAGGATAGGATAGAGTATAGGATATGATAGAGGATAGGATAGGAAAGAGGATAGGATAGGGTACAGGATAGGATAGGGGATTTTATAGAATGGAGGATAGGATAGGGTACAGGATAGGATAGGATAGAGGATATGATAGGATAGAGGATAGGATAGGATAGAGGATAGGATAGGATAGAGGATAGGATAGGATAGAGGATAGGATAGGGGATTGGATAAGATAGGATAGAGAATAGGGTAGGATAGAGGATACAATAGTATAGAGGATAGGATAGGATACAGGATAGGATAGGATAGAGGATATGATAGGATAGGGGATTGGATAGAATAGAGGATAGGATAGGATACAGGATAGGATAGGATAGAGGATATGATAGGATAGAGGATAGGATAGGATAGAGGATAGGATAGGATAGAGGATACGATAGGATAGAGGATAGGATAGGATAGAGGATAGGATAGGATAGGATAGATGATATTATAGTAAAGAGGATAGGATATGATAGAGGATAGGATACGGGACTGGATAGGATAGAGGATAGGATAGGATAGAGGATAGGATAGGATAGAGGATAGGATAGGATAGAGGATAGGATAGGATAGAGGATAGGATAGGATAGAGGATAGGATAGGATAGAGGATAGGATAGGTTAGAGGATACGATATAGGATTGGATAGGATAGAGGATAGGATACGATAGAGGATAGGATACGATAGAGGATAGGATCGAATAGAGGATAGGATAGGATAGAGGATAGGATAGGATACAGGATAGGATAGGATAGAGGATACGATATGGGATTGGATAGGATAGAGGATAGGATACGATAGAGGATAGGATAGGATAGAGGATAGGATAGGATAGAGAATAGGATATAGGATTGGATAGGATAGAGGATAGAATAGGATATAGGATTGGATAGGATAGAGGATAGAATAGGATAGAGGATAGGATAGGATAGAGGATACGATATGATAGAGGCTACGATAGGATAGAGGATAGGATAGGATAGAGGATATGATACGATAGGATAGAGGATAGGATTGGATAGAGGATAGGATAGGATAGATGATAGGATAGGATAGAGGATAGGATAGGATAGAGGATAGGATAGGATAGAGGATAGGATAGGATATAGGATACGATATGGGATTGGATAGGGTAGAGGATAGGATAGGATAGAGGATAGGATTGGATAGAGGATAGGATAGGATAGAGGATAGGATAGGATAGAGGATAGGATTGGATTGAGGATAGACAGGATAGAGGATAGAATAGGATAGAGGATAGGATAGCATAGAGGATAGGATAGGATAGAGGATAGGATAGGATAGAGGATACGGTATAGGATTGGATAGGATAGAGGATAGGATACGATAGAGGATAGGATAGAAGAGAGTATAGGATAGGATAGAGGATAGGATAGGATAGAGGATAGGATAGGATATAGGATACGATATGGGATTGGATAGGGTAGAGGATAGGATAGGATAGAGGATAGGATTGGATAGAGGATAGGATAGGATAGAGGATAGGATAGGATAGAGGATAGGATTGGATTGAGGATAGACAGGATAGAGGATAGAATAGGATAGAGGATAGGATAGCATAGAGGATAGGATAGGATAGAGGATAGGGTAGGATTGAGTATAGGATAGGATACATGGTATAATAGGGTAGAGGATCGAATAGGATAGAGGATTGGAAAGGGGATTGGATAGGATAGAGGATAGGACAGGATAGAGCATACGATAGAGGATAGGATAGGATAGAGGATAGGATATGATAGAGGATACTATAGGATATGAGATTGGATAGGACAGAGGATAGGATAGGATAGATAATAAGATAGGATAGAGGATAGCATAGGATTGAGGATAGGATAGGATAGAGCATACGATAGAGGACGTGATAGGATAGAGGATAGGATATGATAGAGGATAGGATAGGATATGAGATTGGATAGGATAGAGGATAGGATAGGATAGAGGATAGGATAGGATAGATGATAGGATTTGATTGAGGATAGGATAGAGGATTGGATAGGATAGAAGATAGGATACGATATAGGATAGGACATGATAGAGGATAGGATAGGATATGAGATTGGATAGGATATGAGATTGGATAGGATAGAGGATAGGATAGGATAGAGGATAGGATAGGATAGGATAGGATAGAGGATAGTATAGGATAGAGGATAGGATATGATACAGGATAGGATAGGATTGAGGATAGGATAGGATAGAGAATAGGATAGGATACATGGTATAATAGGGTAGCTGATCGGATAGGATAGAGGATTGGATAGGGGATTGGATAGGATAGAGGATAGGATATGATAGAGCATACGATAGAGGATAGGATACGATAGAGAATACGATAGAGGATAGGATAGGATAGAGGATAGAATAGAGGATTGGATAGGATAGAGGATAGGATTGGATAGAGGATAGGATAGGATAGAGGATAGGATAGGATAGAGGATAGGATTGGATTGAGGATAGACAGGATAGAGGATAGAATAGGATAGAGGATAGGATAGCATAGAGGATAGGATAGGATAGAGGATAGGGTAGGATTGAGTATAGGATAGGATACATGGTATAATAGGGTAGAGGATCGAATAGGATAGAGGATTGGATAGGGGATTGGATAGGATAGAGGATAGGACAGGATAGAGCATACGGTAGAGGATAGGATAGGATAGAGGATAGGATATGATAGAGGATACTATAGGATATGAGATTGGATAGGATAGAGGATAGGATAGGATAGATAATAAGATAGGATAGAGGATAGGATAGGATTGAGGATAGGATAGGATAGAGCATACGATA
This sequence comes from Halictus rubicundus, assembly GCF_050948215.1. Classification (NCBI taxonomy): domain Eukaryota; kingdom Metazoa; phylum Arthropoda; class Insecta; order Hymenoptera; family Halictidae; genus Halictus; species Halictus rubicundus. The sequence goes on along the minus strand of NW_027488579.1, from coordinate 1,609,865 downwards.
GAGGACGTGATAGGATAGAGGATAGGATATGATAGAGGATAGGATAGGATATGAGATTGGATAGGATAGAGGATAGGATAGGATAGAGGATAGGATTGGATTGAGGATAGGATAGAGGATTGGATAGGATAGAAGATAGGATACGATATAGGATAGGACATGATAGAGGATAGGATAGGATATGAGATTGGATAGGATATGAGATTGGATAGGATAGAGGATAGGATAGGATAGAGGATAGGATAGGATAGGATAGGATAGAGGATAGTATAGGATAGAGGATAGGATAGGATAGAAGATAGGATAGCATAGAGGATAGGATAGGATAGAGGAAAGGATAGGATTGAGGATAGCATAGAGGATTGGATAGGATAGAGGATAAGATAGGATAGTGGATAGGATAAGATAGAGGATAGGATAGAATAGAGGACAGGATAAGATAGAGGATAAGATAGGATAGTGGATAGGATAGAGGATAGGATAGGATAGAGGATAGGATATGATACAGGATAGGATAGGATTGAGGATAGGATAGGATAGAGAATAGGATAGGATACATGGTATAATAGGGTAGAGGATAGGATAGGATAGAGGATTGAATAGTGGATTGGATAGGATAGAGGATAGGATAGGATAGAGCATACGATAGAGGATAGGATACGATAGAGAATACGATAGAGGATAGGATAGGATAGAGGATAGAATAGAGGATTGGATAGGATAGAGGATAGGATACGATAGAGGATAGGATAGGATAGAGGATAGGATTGGATACAGGATAGGATAGGATAGAGGATATGATAGGATAGAGGATAGGATAGGATAGAGGATAGGATACGATAGATGATACGATATTATAGAGGAAAGGATAGGATAGAGAAGAGGATAGGATATAGGATAGGATAGGATTGAGGATAGGGTAGAGGATTGGATAGGATAGAATATGGGATACGATAGAGGATAGGATAGGATAGAGGATAGGATAGTATAGAGGATAGGATACGATAGATGATACGATATTATAGAGGAAAGGATAGGATAGAGGATAAGATTGGATTGAGGATAGGATAGGATAGAGGATAGGATTGGATTGAGGATAGGATAGGATAGAGGATAGGATAGGATAGAGGATAGGATAGGATAGAAGATAGGATAGCATAGAGGATAGGATAGGATAGAGGAAAGGATAGGATTGAGGATAGCATAGAGGATTGGATAGGATAGAGGATAAGATAGGATAGTGGATAGGATAAGATAGAGGATAGGATAGAATAGAGGACAGGATAGGATAGAGGATAAGATAGGATAGTGGATAGGATAGGATAGTGGATAGGATAGGATAGAGCATACGATAGAGGATAGGATAGGATAGGATAGGATGGAGAATAGGATAGGATACATGGTATTATAGGGTAGAGGATAGGATAGGATAGAGGATTGAATAGTGGATTGGATAGGATAGAGGATAGGATAGGATAGAGCATACGATAGAGGATAGGATACGATAGAGAATACGATAGAGGATAGGATAGGATAGAGGATAGAATAGAGGATTGGATAGGATAGAGGATAGGATACGATAGAGGATAGGATAGGATAGAGGATAGGATTGGATACAGGATAGGATAGGATAGAGGATATGATAGGATAGAGGATAGGATAGGATAGAGGATAGGATACGATAGATGATACGATATTATAGAGGAAAGGATAGGATAGAGAAGAGGATAGGATATAGGATAGGATAGGATTGAGGATAGGGTAGAGGATTGGATAGGATAGAATATGGGATACGATAGAGGATAGGATAGGATAGAGGATAGGATAGGATAGAGGATAGGATACGATAGATGATACGATATTATAGAGGAAAGGATAGGATAGAGAAGAGGATAGGATATAGGATAGGATAGGAAAGAGGATAGGATAGGATAGAGCATTCGATAGAGGATAGGATAGGATAGGATAGGATGGAGAATAAGATAGGATACATGGTATTATAGGATAGAGGATAGGACAGGATAGAGGATAGGATAGAGGATAGGATAGGATAGAGGATAGGATAGGATACAGGATACGATGGAGGATAGGATAGGATAGAGGATAGGATAGGATAGAGAATAGGATACGATAGAGGATAGGATAGGATAGAGGATAGGATAGAGGATAGGATACGATAGATGATAGGATAGGATAGAGTATAGGATTGGATTGAGGATAGGATAGGATAGAGGATAGAATAGGATAGAGGATAGGGTAGCAAAGAGGATAGGAAAGGATTGAGTATAGGATAGGATTGAGGATAGGATAGGATTGAGGATAGGATAGAGGATAGGATAGGATGGAGCATACGATAGAGGATAGGATAGGATAGAGTATAGGATTGGATTGAGGATAGTATAGGATAGAGGGTAGGATAAGTTAGTGGATAGAATAGGATAGAGCATACGATAGAGGATAGGATAGGATAGGATAGGATAGAGAATAGGATAGGATACATGGTATTATAGGGTAGAGGATAGGATAGGATAGAGGATTGAATAGTGGATTGGATAGGATAGAGGATAGGATAGGATAGAGCATACGATAGAGGATAGGATAGAATAGAGGATAGGATAGCATAGAGGATAGGATAGGATAGAGGATAGGATAGGATAGAGGATAGGATACGATAGAGGATAGGATAGGATAGAGGATAGGATAGGATAGAGGATAGGATAGGATAGAGAATAGGATATAGGATTGGATAGGATAGAGGATAGGATAGGATACAGGATAGGATAGGATAGAGGATATGATAGGATAGAGGATAGGATAGGATAGAGGATAGGATACGATAGAGGATAGGATAGGATAGAGGATAGGATAGGATAGCGGAAAGGATAGGATAGAGTATAGAATAGGATACAGGATAAGATAGGATAGAGATTAGGATATGATAGAGTATAGGATAGGATAGAGGAGAGGATAGGGGATTGGATAGGATAGAGGATAGGATACTATAGAGAATAGGATATAGAATTGGATAGGATAGAGGATAGGATAGGATAGGATACAGGATAGGATAGGATAGAGGATACGATACGATAGAGGATAGGATAGGATAGAGGATATGATAGGACAGGGGATTGGATAGAATAGAGGATAGGATAGGATACAGGATAGGATAGGATAGAGGATATGATAGGATAGAGGATAGGATAGGATAGAGGATAGGATACGATAGAGGATAGGATAGGATAGAGGATAGGATAGGATAGCGGAAAGGATAGGATAGAGTATAGAATAGGATACAGGATAAGATAGGATAGAGATTAGGATATGATAGAGTATAGGATAGGATAGAGGAGAGGATAGGGGATTGGATAGGATAGAGGATAGGATAGGATATAGGATAGGATAGGATAGAGGGTAGGATAGGATAGAGGATAGGATAGGATAGAGGATAGGATAGGATAGAGAATAGGATATAGGATTGGATAGGATAGAGGATAGAATAGGATAGAGGATAGGATAGGATAGAGTATAGGATATGATAGAGGATAGGATAGGATAGAGGATAGGATAGGGTACAGGATAGGATAGGGGATTGGATAGAATGGAGGATAGGATAGGGTACAGGATAGGATAGGATAGAGGATATGATAGGATAGAGGATAGGATAGGATAGAGGATAGGATAGGATAGAGGATAGGATAGGATAGAGGATAGGATAGGATAGAGGATTCGATAGGATTGAGGATAGGATAGGATAGAGGATAGGATAGGGGATTGGATAGGATGGGATAGAGAATAGGGTAGGATAGAGGATACAATAGTATAGAGGATAGGATAGGATATAGGATAGGATAGGATAGAGGATAGGATAGGATAGAGGATAGGATAGGATAGAGGATAGGATAGGATACAGCATAGGATAGGATAGAGGATAGGATAGGATAGAGCATAGGATAGGATAGAGGATAGGATAGGATAGAGGATAGGATAGGATAGAGGATAGGATTGGATAGAGGATAGGATAGGATAGAGGATAGGATTGGATAGAGGATAGGATAGGATAGAGGATAGGATAGGATAGAGGATATGATAGGATAGGGGATTGGATAGAATAGAGGATAGGATAGGATACAGGATAGGATAGGATAGAGGATATGATAGGATAGAGGATAGGATAGGATAGAGGATAGGATAGGATAGAGGATACGATAGGATAGAGGATAGGATAGGATAGAGGATAGGATAGGATAGGATAGATGATATTATAGTAAAGAGGATAGGATATGATAGAGGATAGGATACGGGACTGGATAGGATACAGGATAGGATAGGATAGAGCATACGATAGAGGATAGGCTAGGATAGAAGATAGGATAGGATAGAGGAGAGGATAGGATAGAGGATAGTATAAAATAGAAGATAGGATAGAATAGAGGACAGGATAGGATAGAGGATAGGATACGATAGAGGATAAGATTGGATTGAGGATAGGATAGGATAGAGGATAGGATTGGATTGAGGATAGGATAGGATAGAGGATAGAATAGGATAGAGGATAGGATAGCATAGAGGATAGGATAGCATAGAGGATAGGATAGGATGGAGGATAGGATAGGATTGAGGATAGGATAGGATAGAGAATAGGATACGATAGAAGATACGATATTATAGAGGATAGGATAGGACAGAGGATAGGATAGGGGATTGGATAGGATAGAGGATAGAATACGATAGAGGATAGGATAGGATAGAGGAGAGGATAGGATAGAGGATAAGATTGGATTGAGGATAGGATAGGATAGAGGATAGGATTGGATTGAGGATAGGATAGGATAGAGGATAGGATAGGATAGAGGATAGGATAGGATAGAAGATAGGATAGCATAGAGGATAGGATAGGATAGAGGAAAGGATAGGATTGAGGATAGCATAGAGGATTGGATAGGATAGAGGATAAGATAGGATAATGGATAGGATAAGATAGAGGATAGGATAGAATAGAGGACAGGATAGGATAGAGGATAAGATAGGATAGTGGATAGGATAGGATAGTGGATAGGATAAGATAGAGCATACGATAGAGGATAGGATAGGATAGGATAGGATGGAGAATAGGATAGGATACATGGTATTATAGGGTAGAGGATAGGATAGGATAGAGGATTGAATAGTGGATTGGATAGGATAGAGGATAGGATAGGATAGAGCATACGATAGAGGATAGGATACGATAGAGCATACGATAGAGGATAGGATAGGATAGAGGATAGAATAGTGGATTGGATAGGATAGAGGATAGGATACGATAGAGGATAGGATAGGATAGAGGATAGGATTGGATAGAGGATAGGATACGATAGATGATACGATATTATAGAGGAAAGGATAGGATAGAGAAGAGGATAGGATATAGGATAGGATAGGATTGAGGATAGGGTAGAGGATTGGATAGGATAGAATATGGGATACGATAGAGGATAGGATAGGATAGAGGATAGGGTACGATAGATGATACGATATTATAGAGGAAAGGATAGGATAGAGAAGAGGATAGGATATAGGATAGGATAGGAAAGAGGATAGGATAGGATAGAGCATACGATAGAGGATAGGATAGGATAGAGGATAGGATAGGATAGAGAATAGGATAGGATAGAGGATACGATAGGATAGAGGATAGGATATGGTAGGGGATAGAATAGGATTGAGGATAGGATAGGATAGTGGATAGGATAGGATAGAGCATACGATAGAGGATAGGATAGGATAGGATAGGATGGAGAATAAGATAGGATACATGGTATTATAGGATAGAGGATAGGACAGGATAGAGGATAGGATAGGGGATAGGATAGGATAGAGGATATGATAGGATAGAGGATACGATATGGGATTGGATAGGATAGAGGATAGGATACGATAGAGGATAGGATAGGATAGAGGATAGGATAGGATAGAGAATAGGATATAGGATTGGATAGGATAGAGGATAGGATAGGATAGAGGATAGGATAGGTTAGAGGATACGATATAGGATTGGATAGGAGAGAGGATAGGATACGATAGAGGATAGGATCGAATAGAGGATAGGATAGGATAGAGGATAGGATAGGATACAGGATAGGATAGGATAGAGGATACGATATGGGATTGGATAGGATAGAGGATAGGATACGATAGAGGATAAGATAGGATAGAGGATAGGATAGGATAGAGAATAGGATAGAGGATAGGATACGATAGAGCATACGATAGAGGATAGGATAGGATAGAGGATAGAATAGAGGATTGGATAGGATAGAGGATAGGATACGATAGAGGATAGGATAGGATAGAGGATAGGATAGGATAGAGGATAGGATAGGATAGAGGATAGGATAGGTTCGAGGATACGATATAGGATTCGATAGGATAGAGGATAGGATACGATAGAGGATAGGATAGGATAGAGGATATGATAGGACAGGGGATTGGATAGAATAGAGGATAGGATAGGATACAGGATAGGATAGGATAGAGGATATGATAGGATAGAGGATAGGATAGGATAGAGGATAGGATACGATAGAGGATAGGATAGGATAGAGGATAGGATAGGATAGCGGAAAGGATAGGATAGAGTATAGAATAGGATACAGGATAAGATAGGATAGAGATTAGGATATAGGATTGGATAGGATAGAGGATAGAATAGGATATAGGATACGATATGGGATTGGATAGGATAGAGGATAGGATACGATAGAGGATAGGATAGGATAGAGGATAGGATAGGATAGAGGATAGGATAGGATAGAGGATAGGATAGGATAGAGGATATGATAGGATAGAGGATAGGATAGGATAGGATAGAGGATAGGATACGATAGATGATACGATATTATAGAGGAAAGGATAGGATAGAGAAGAGGATAGGATATAGGATAGGATAGGATTGAGGATAGGGTAGAGGATTGGATAGGATAGAATATGGGATACGATAGAGGATAGGATAGGATAGAGGATAGGATAGGATAGAGGATAGGATACGATAGATGATACGATATTATAGAGGAAAGGATAGGATAGAGAAGAGGATAGGATATAGGATAGGATAGGAAAGAGGATAGGATAGGATAGAGCATACGATAGAGGATAGGATAGGATAGAGGATAGGATAGGATAGAGAATAGGATAGGATAGAGGATAGGATAATATAGAGGATAGGATAGGATAGAGGATAGGATAGGATAGAGGATATGATAGGATAGAGGATACGATATGGGATTGGATAGGATAGAGGATAGGATACGATAGAGGATAGGATAGGATAGAGGATAGGATACGATAGAGGATAGGATCGAATAGAGGATAGGATAGGATAGAGGATAGGATAGGATACAGGATAGGATAGGATAGAGGATACGATATGGGATTGGATAGGATAGAGGATAGGATACGATAGAGGATAGGATAGGATAGGGGATAGGATAGGATAGAGAATAGGATAGAGGATAGGATACGATAGAGCATACGATAGAGGATAGGATAGGATAGAGGATAGAATAGAGGATTTTATAGGATAGAGGATAGGATACGATAGAGGATAGGATAGGATAGAGGATAGGATAGGATAGAGGATAGGATAGGATAGAGGGTAGGATAGGTTCGAGGATACGATATAGGATTCGATAGGATAGAGGATAGGATACGATAGAGGATAGGATAGAATAGAGGATAGGATAGGATAGAGGATATGATAGGATAGAGGATACGATATGGGATTGGATAGGATAGAGGATAGGATACGATAGAGGATAGGATAGGATAGAGGATAGGATAGGATAGAGAATAGGATATAGGATTGGATAGGATAGAGGATAGAATAGGATATAGGATACGATATGGGATTGGATAGGATAGAGGATAGGATACGATAGAGGATAGGATAGGATAGAGGATAGGATAGGATAGAGGATAGGATAGGATAGAGGATAGGATAGGATAGAGGATAGGATAGGTTAGAGGATACGATATAGGATTGGATACGATAGAGGATAGGATACGATAGAGGATAGGATCGAATAGAGGATAGGATAGGATAGAGGATAGGATAGGATACAGGATAGGATCGAATAGAGGATAGGATAGGATAGAGGATAGGATAGGATACAGGATAGGATAGGATAGAGGATACGATATGGGATTGGATAGGATAGAGGATAGGATACGATAGAGGATAGGATAGGATAGAGGATAGGATAGGATAGAGAATAGGATATAGGATTGGATAGGATAGAGGATAGAATAGGATATAGGATACGATATGGGATTGGATAGGATAGAGGATAGGATACGATAGAGGATAGGATAGGATAGAGGACAGGATAGGATAGAGGATCGGATAGGATAGAGGATAGGATAGGTTAGAGGATACGATATAGGATTGGATAGGATAGAGGATGGGATACGATAGAGGATAGGATCGAATAGAGGATAGGATAGGATAGAGGATACGATATGGGATTGGATAGGATAGAGGATAGGATACGATAGAGGATAGGATAGGATAGAGGATAGGATAGGATAGAGAATAGGATAGAGAATAGGATACGATAGAGCATACGATAGAGGATAGGATAGGATAGAGGATAGAATAGAGGATTGGACAGGATTGAGGATAGGATACGATAGAGGATAGGATAGGATAGAGGATAGGATTGGATACAGGATAGGATAGGATAGAGGATATGATAGGATAGAGGATAGGATAGGATAGAGGATAGGATACGATAGATGATACGATATTATAGAGGAAAGGATAGGATAGAGAAGAGGATAGGATAGAGGATAGGATAGGATAGAGGATAGGATAGGATAGAGGATAGGATAGGATAGAGGATAGGATAGGATAGAGGATAGGATAGGATAGAGGATAGGATAGGATAGAGGATAGGATAGGATAGAGGATAGGATAGGATAGAGGATAGGATAGGATAGAGGATAGGATAGGATAGAGGATAGGATAGGATAGAGGATAGGATAGGATAGAGGATAGGATAGGATAGAGGATAGGATAGGATAGAGGATAGGATAGGATAGAGGATACGATATAGGATTGGATAGGTTAGAGGATAGGATAGAATAGAGGATAGGATAGGATAGAGGATAGGATAGGATAGAGGATATGATAGGATAGAGGGTAGGATAGGGTACAGGATAGGATAGGGGATTTTATAGAATGGAGGATAGGATAGGGTACAGGATAGGATAGGATAGAGGATATGATAGGGTAGAGGATAGGATAGGATAGAGGATAGGATAGGATAGAGGATAGGATAGGATAGAGGATAGGATAGGATAGAGGATTCGATAGGATTGAGGATAGGATAGGATAGAGAATAGGGTAGGATAGAGGATACAATAGTATAGAGGATAGGATAGGATACAGGATAGGATAGGATAGAGGATATGATAGGATAGGATAGAGGATAGGATAGGATAGAGGATAGGATAGGATAGAGGATAGGATAGGATAGAGGATAGGATAGGATAGAGGATAGGATAGGATAGAGGATAGGATAGGATAGAGGATAGGATAGGATAGAGGATAGGATAGGATAGAGGATAGGATAGGATAGAGGATAGGATAGGATAGAGGATAGGATAGGATAGAGGATTCGATAGGATTGAGGATAGGATAGGATAGAGGATAGGATAGGGGATTGGATAGGATAGGATAGAGAATAGGGTAGGATAGAGGATACAATAGTATAGAGGATAGGATAGGATACAGGATAGGATAGGATAGAGGATATGATAGGATAGGATAGAGGATAGGATAGGATAGAGGATAGGATAGGATAGAGGATAGGATAGGATAGAGGATAGGATAGGATACAGCATAGGATAGGATAGAGGATAGGATAGGATAGAGCATAGGATAGGATAGAGGATAGGATAGGATAGAGGATAGGATAGGATAGAGGATAGGATTGGATAGAGGATAGGATAGGATAGAGGATAGGATAGGATAGAGGATATGATAGGATAGGGGATTGGATAGAATAGAGGATAGGATAGGATACAGGATAGGATAGGATAGAGGATATGATAGGATAGAGGATAGGATAGGATAGAGGATAGGATAGGATAGAGGATACGATAGGATAGAGGATAGGATAGGATAGAGGATAGGATAGGATAGGATAGATGATATTATAGTAAAGAGGATAGGATATGATAGAGGATAGGATACGGGACTGGATAGGATAGAGGATAGGATAGGATAGAGGATAGGATAGGATAGAGGATAGGATAGGATAGAGGATATGATAGGATAGAGGGTAGGATAGGGTACAGGATAGGATAGGGGATTTTATAGAATGGAGGATAGGATAGGGTACAGGATAGGATAGGATAGAGGATATGATAGGATAGAGGATAGGATAGGATAGAGGATAGGATAGGATAGAGGATAGGATAGGATAGAGGATAGGATAGGATAGAGGATTCGATAGGATTGAGGATAGGATAGGATAGAGAATAGGGTAGGATAGAGGATACAATAGTATAGAGGATAGGATAGGATACAGGATAGGATAGGATAGAGGATATGATAGGATAGGATAGAGGATAGGATAGGATAGAGGATAGGATAGGACAGAGGATAGGATAGGATAGAGGATAGGATAGGATAGAGGATAGGATAGGATAGAGGATAGGATAGGATAGAGGATACGATATAGGATTGGATAGGTTAGAGGATAGGATAGAATAGAGGATAGGATAGGATAGAGGATAGGATAGGATAGAGGATATGATAGGATAGAGGGTAGGATAGGGTACAGGATAGGATAGGGGATTTTATAGAATGGAGGATAGGATAGGGTACAGGATAGGATAGGATAGAGGATATGATAGGATAGAGGATAGGATAGGATAGAGGATAGGATAGGATAGAGGATAGGATAGGATAGAGGATAGGATAGGATAGAGGATTCGATAGGATTGAGGATAGGATAGGATAGAGAATAGGGTAGGATAGAGGATACAATAGTATAGAGGATAGGATAGGATACAGGATAGGATAGGATAGAGGATATGATAGGATAGGATAGAGGATAGGATAGGATAGAGGATAGGATAGGACAGAGGATAGGATAGGATAGAGGATAGGATAGGATAGAGGATAGGATAGGATAGAGGATAGGATAGGATAGAGGATACGATATAGGATTGGATAGGTTAGAGGATAGGATAGAATAGAGGATAGGATAGGATAGAGGATAGGATAGGGTACAGGATAGGATAGGGGATTTTATAGAATGGAGGATAGGATAGGGTACAGGATAGGATAGGATAGAGGATATGATAGGATAGAGGATAGGATAGGATAGAGGATAGGATAGGATAGAGGATAGGATAGGATAGAGGATAGGATAGGATAGAGGATTCGATAGGATTGAGGATAGGATAGGATAGAGGATAGGATAGGGGATTGGATAGGATAGGATAGAGAATAGGGTAGGATAGAGGATACAATAGTATAGAGGATAGGATAGGATACAGGATAGGATAGGATAGAGGATATGATAGGATAGGATAGAGGATAGGATAGGATAGAGGATAGGATAGGATAGAGGATAGGATAGGATAGAGGATAGGATAGGATACAGCATAGGATAGGATAGAGGATAGGATAGGATAGAGCATAGGATAGGATAGAGGATAGGATAGGATAGAGGATAGGATAGGATAGAGGATGGGATTGGATAGAGGATAGGATAGGATAGAGGATAGGATAGGATAGAGGATATGATAGGATAGGGGATTGGATAGAATAGAGGATAGGATAGGATACAGGATAGGATAGGATAGAGGATATGATAGGATAGAGGATAGGATAGGATAGAGGATAGGATAGGATAGAGGATACGATAGGATAGAGGATAGGATAGGATAGAGGATAGGATAGGATAGGATAGATGATATTATAGTAAAGAGGATAGGATATGATAGAGGATAGGATACGGGACTGGATAGGATAGAGGATAGGATAGGATAGAGGATAGGATAGGATAGAGGATAGGATAGGATAGAGGATAGGATAGGATAGAGGATAGGATAGGATAGAGGATAGGATAGGATAGAGGATAGGATAGGATAGAGGATAGGATAGGATAGAGGATAGGATAGGATAGAGGATAGGATAGGATAGAGGATAGGATAGGATAGAGGATAGGATAGGATAGAGGATAGGATAGGATAGAGGATAGGATAGGATAGAGGATAGGATAGGATAGAGGATAGGATAGGATAGAGGATAGGATAGGATAGAGGATAGGATAGGATAGAGGATAGGATAGGATAGAGGATAGGATAGGATAGAGGATAGGATAGGATAGAGGATAGGATAGGTTAGAGGATAGGATAGGATAGAGGATACGATATAGGATTGGATAGGTTAGAGAAGGATACGATAGAGGATAGGATAGAATAGAGGATAGGATAGGATAGAGGATAGGATAGGATAGAGGATATGATAGGATAGAGGGTAGAATAGGATAGAGGATAGAGGATAGGATAGGATAGAGGATACGGTATAGGATTGGATAGGATAGAGGATAGGATAGGATAGAGGATAGGATAGGATAGAGGATAGGATAGGATAGAGGATACGATATAGGATTGGATAGGTTAGAGGATAGGATAGAATAGAGGATAGGATAGGATAGAGGATAGGATAGGATAGAGGATATGATAGGATAGAGGGTAGGATAGGATAGAGGATAGAGGATAGGATAGGATAGAGGATACGGTATAGGATTGGATAGGATAGAGGATAGGATACGATAGAGGATAGGATAGAATAGAGGATAGGATAGGATAGAGGATAGGATAGGATAGAGGATAGGATAGGATAGGATAGATGATATTATAGTAAAGAGGATAGGATATGATAGAGGATAGGATAGGGGACTGGATAGGATAGAGGATAGGATAGGATAGAGGATAGGATAGGATAGAGGATAGGATAGGATAGAGGATAGGATAGGTTCGAGGATACGATATAGGATTCGATAGGATAGAGGATAGGATACGATAGAGGATAGGATAGAATAGAGGATAGGATAGGATAGAGGATAGGATAGGATACAGGATAGGATAGGATAGAGGATACGATATGGGATTGGATAGGATAGAGGATAGGATACGATAGAGGATAGGATAGGATAGAGGATACGATAGGATAGAGGATAGGATAGGATAGAGAATAGGATATAGGATTGGATAGGATAGAGGATAGAATAGGATAGAGGATAGGATAGGATAGAGGATAGGATATGATAGAGGCTAGGATAGGATAGAGGATAGGATAGGATAGAGGATACGATAGGGGATTGGATAGAATAAAGGATAGGATAGGATACAGGATAGGATAGGATAGAGGATAGGATTGGGTAGAGGATAGGATAGGATAGAGGATAGGATAGGATAGAGGATAGGATAGGATAGAGCATAGGATAGGATAGAGGATAGGATAGGATAGAGGATATGATAGGATAGGATAGAGGATAGGATTGGATAGAGGATAGGATAGGATAGACGATAGGATAGGATAGAGGATAGGATAGGATAGAGGATAGGATAGGATAGAGGATAGGATAGGATAGAGGATAGGATAGGATAGAGGATACGATATAGGATTGGATAGGATAGAGGATAGGATACGATAGAGGATAGGATAGAAGAGAGGATAGGATAGGATAGATGATATGATAGGATAGAGGATAGGATAGGATAGAGGATAGGATAGGATAGAGGATACGATAGGATAGAGGATAGGATAGGATAGCGGAAAGGATAGGATAGAGTATAGAATAGGATACAGGATAAGATAGGATAGAGATTAGGATATGATAGAGTATAGGATAGGATAGAGGAGAGGATAGGGGATTGGATAGGATAGAGGATAGGATAGGATATAGGATAGGATAGGATAGAGGGTAGTATAGGATAGAGGATAGGATAGGATAGAGGATAGGATAGGATAGAGAATAGGATATAGGATTGGATAGGATAGAGGATGGAATAGGATAGAGGATAGGATAGGATAGAGTATAGGATATGATAGAGGATAGGATAGGATAGAGGATAGGATAGGGTACAGGATAGGATAGGGGATTTTATAGAATGGAGGATAGGATAGGGTACAGGATAGGATAGGATAGAGGATATGATAGGATAGAGGATAGGATAGGATAGAGGATAGGATAGGATAGAGGATAGGATAGGATAGAGGATAGGATAGGGGACTGGATAGGATAGAGGATAGGATAGGATAGAGGATAGGATAGGATAGAGGATAGGATAGGTTAGAGGATACGATATAGGATTGGATAGGATAGAGGATAGGATACGATAGAGGATAGGATCGAATAGAGGATAGGATAGGATAGAGGATAGGATAGGATACAGGATAGGATAGGATAGAGGATACGATATGGGATTGGATAGGATAGAGGATAGGATAGGATAGAGGATAGGACAGGATAGAGCATACGATAGAGGATAGGATAGGATAGAGGATAGGATATGATAGAGGATACTATAGGATATGAGATTGGATAGGATAGAGGATAGGATAGGATAGATAATAAGATAGGATAGAGGATAGGATAGGATTGAGGATAGGATAGGATAGAGCATACGATAGAGGACAGGATAGGATAGAGGATAGGATATGATAGAGGATAGGATAGGATATGAGATTGGATAGGATAGAGGATAGGATAGGATAGAGGATAGGATAGGATAGAGGATAGGATTGGATTGAGGATAGGATAGAGGATTGGATAGGATAGAAGATAGGATACGATATAGGATAGGACATGATAGAGGATAGGATAGGATATGAGATTGGATAGGATATGAGATTGGATAGGATAGAGGATAGGATAGGATAGAGGATAGGATAGGATAGGATAGGATAGAGGATAGTATAGGATAGAGGATAGGATACGATAGAGGATAGGATAGAATAGAGGACAGGATAGGATAGAGGATAAGATAGGATAGAGGATAGGATAGAGGATAGGATAGGATAGAGGATAGGATATGATACAGGATAGGATAGGATTGAGGATAGGATAGGATAGAGGATAGGATATGATACAGGATAGGATAAAATAGAAGATAGGATAGAATAGAGGACAGGATAGGATAGAGGATAGGATACGATAGAAGATACGATATTATAGAGGATAGGATAGGACAGAGGATAGGATAGGGGATTGGATAGGATAGAGGATAGGATAGGATAGAGGAGAGGATAGGATAGAGGATAAGATTGGATTGAGGATAGGATAGGATAGAGGATAGGATTGGATTGAGGATAGGATAGGATAGAGGATAGGATAGGATAGAGGATAGGATAGGATAGAAGATAGGATAGCATAGAGGATAGGATAGGATAGAGGACAGGATAGGATAGAGGATAAGATAGGATAGTGGATAGGATAGGATAGTGGATAGGATAGGATAGAGCATACGATAGAGGATAGGATAGGATAGGATAGGATGGAGAATAGGATAGGATACATGGTATTATAGGGTAGAGGATAGGATAGGATAGAGGATTGAATAGTGGATTGGATAGGATAGAGCATACGATAGAGGATAGGATACGATAGAGAATACGATAGAGGATAGGATAGGATAGAGGATAGAATAGAGGATTGGATAGGATAGAGGATAGGATACGATAGAGGATAGGATAGGATAGAGGATAGGATTGGATACAGGATAGGATAGGATAGAGGATATGATAGGATAGAGGATAGGATAGGATAGAGGATAGGATACGATAGATGATACGATATTATAGAGGAAAGGATAGGATAGAGAAGAGGATAGGATATAGGATAGGATAGGATTGAGGATAGGGTAGAGGATTGGATAGGATAGAATATGGGATACGATAGAGGATAGGATAGGATAGAGGATAGGATAGGATAGAGAAGAGGATAGGATATAGGATAGGATAGGAAAGAGGATAGGATAGGATAGAGCATACGATAGAGGATAGGATAGGATAGGATAGGATGGAGAATAAGATAGGATACATGGTATTATAGGATAGAGGATAGGACAGGATAGAGGATAGGATAGGGGATTGGATAGGATAGAGGATAGGATAGGATAGAGGATACGATGGAGGATAGGATAGGATAGAGGATAGGATAGGATAGAGAATAGGATACGATAGAGGATAGGATAGGATAGAGGATAGGATAGAGGATAGGATACGATAGATGATAGGATAGGATAGAGTATAGGATTGGATTGAGGATAGGATAGGATAGAGGATAGAATAGGATAGAGGATAGGATAGCAAAGAGGATAGGAAAGGATTGAGGATAGGATAGGATTGAGGATAGGATAGGATTGAGGATAGGATAGAGGATAGGATAGGATGGAGCATACGATAGAGGATAGGATAGGATAGAGTATAGGATTGGATTGAGGATAGTATAGGATAGAGGATAGGATAGGATAGTGGATAGAATAGGATAGAGCATACGATAGAGGATAGGATAGGATAGGATAGGATAGAGAATAGGATAGGATACATGGTATTATAGGGTAGAGGATAGGATAGGATAGAGGATTGAATAGTGGATTGGATAGGATAGAGGGTAGGATAGGATAGAGGATAGGATAGGATAGAGGATAGGATAGGATAGAGAATAAGATATAGGATTGGATAGGATAGAGGATAGAATAGGATAGAGGATAGGATAGGATAGAGTATAGGATATGATAGAGGATAGGATAGAGGATTGGATAGGATAGAAGATAGGATACGATATAGGATAGGACATGATAGAGGATAGGATAGGATATGAGATTGGATAGGATATGAGATTGGATAGGATAGAGGATAGGATAGGATAGAGGATAGGATAGGATAGGATAGGATAGAGGATAGTATAGGATAGAGGATAGGATAGGATAGAGTATAGGATATGATAGAGGATAGGATAGAGGATTGGATAGGATAGAAGATAGGATACGATATAGGATAGGACATGATAGAGGATAGGATAGGATATGAGATTGGATAGGATATGAGATTGGATAGGATAGAGGATAGGATAGGATAGAGGATAGGATAGGATAGGATAGGATAGAGGATAGGATAGGATAGAGGATAGGATAGGTTAGAGGATACGATATAGGATTGGATAGGATAGAGGATAGGATACGATAGAGGATAGGATCGAATAGAGGATAGGATAGGATAGAGGATAGGATAGGATACAGGATAGGATAGGATAGAGGATACGATATGGGATTGGATAGGATAGAGGATAGGATAGGTTAGAGGATAGGACAGGATAGAGCATACGATAGAGGATAGGATAGGATAGAGGATAGGATATGATAGAGGATACTATAGGATATGAGATTGGATAGGATAGAGGATAGGATAGGATAGATAATAAGATAGGATAGAGGATAGGATAGGATTGAGGATAGGATAGGATAGAGCATACGATAGAGGACAGGATAGGACAGAGGATAGGATATGATAGAGGATAGGATAGGATATGAGATTGGATAGAATAGAGGATAGGATAGGATAGAGGATAGGATAGGATAGAGGATAGGATTGGATTGAGGATAGGATAGAGGATTGGATAGGATAGAAGATAGGATACGATATAGGATAGGACATGATAGAGGATAGGATAGGATATGAGATTGGATAGGATATGAGATTGGATAGGATAGAGGATAGGATAGGATAGAGGATAGGATAGGATAGGATAGGATAGAGGATAGTATAGGATAGAGGATAGGATACGATAGAGGATAGGATAGAATAGAGGACAGGATAGGATAGAGGATAAGATAGGATAGAGGATAGGATAGAGGATAGGATAGGATAGAGGATAGGATATGATACAGGATAGGATAGGATTGAGGATAGGATAGGATAGAGGATAGGATATGATACAGGATAGGATAAAATAGAAGATAGGATAGAATAGAGGACAGGATAGGATAGAGGATAGGATACGATAGAAGATACGATATTATAGAGGATAGGATAGGACAGAGGATAGGATAGGGGATTGGATAGGATAGAGGATAGGATAGGATAGAGGAGAGGATAGGATAGAGGATAAGATTGGATTGAGGATAGGATAGGATAGAGGATAGGATTGGATTGAGGATAGGATAGGATAGAGGATAGGATAGGATAGAGGATAGGATAGGATAGAAGATAGGATAGCATAGAGGATAGGATAGGATAGAGGACAGGATAGGATAGAGGATAAGATAGGATAGTGGATAGGATAGGATAGTGGATAGGATAGGATAGAGCATACGATAGAGGATAGGATAGGATAGGATAGGATGGAGAATAGGATAGGATACATGGTATTATAGGGTAGAGGATAGGATAGGATAGAGGATTGAATAGTGGATTGGATAGGATAGAGCATACGATAGAGGATAGGATACGATAGAGAATACGATAGAGGATAGGATAGGATAGAGGATAGAATAGAGGATAGGATAGGATAGAGGATAGGATTGGATACAGGATAGGATAGGATAGAGGATATGATAGGATAGAGGATAGGATAGGATAGAGGATAGGATACGATAGATGATACGATATTATAGAGGAAAGGATAGGATAGAGAAGAGGATAGGATATAGGATAGGATAGGATTGAGGATAGGGTAGAGGATTGGATAGGATAGAATATGGGATACGATAGAGGATAGGATAGGATAGAGGATAGGATAGGATAGAGAAGAGGATAGGATATAGGATAGGATAGGAAAGAGGATAGGATAGGATAGAGCATACGATAGAGGATAGGATAGGATAGGATAGGATGGAGAATAAGATAGGATACATGGTATTATAGGATAGAGGATAGGACAGGATAGAGGATAGGATAGGGGATTGGATAGGATAGAGGATAGGATAGGATAGAGGATACGATGGAGGATAGGATAGGATAGAGGATAGGATAGGATAGAGAATAGGATACGATAGAGGATAGGATAGGATAGAGGATAGGATAGAGGATAGGATACGATAGATGATAGGATAGGATAGAGTATAGGATTGGATTGAGGATAGGATAGGATAGAGGATAGAATAGGATAGAGGATAGGATAGCAAAGAGGATAGGAAAGGATTGAGGATAGGATAGGATTGAGGATAGGATAGGATTGAGGATAGGATAGAGGATAGGATAGGATGGAGCATACGATAGAGGATAGGATAGGATAGAGTATAGGATTGGATTGAGGATAGTATAGGATAGAGGATAGGATAGGATAGTGGATAGAATAGGATAGAGCATACGATAGAGGATAGGATAGGATAGGATAGGATAGAGAATAGGATAGGATACATGGTATTATAGGGTAGAGGATAGGATAGGATAGAGGATTGAATAGTGGATTGGATAGGATAGAGGGTAGGATAGGATAGAGGATAGGATAGGATAGGATAGAGAATAGGATATAGGATTGGATAGGATAGAGGATAGAATAGGATAGAGGATAGGATAGGATAGAGTATAGGATATGATAGAGGATAGGATAGAGGATTGGATAGGATAGAAGATAGGATACGATATAGGATAGGACATGATAGAGGATAGGATAGGATATGAGATTGGATAGGATATGAGATTGGATAGGATAGAGGATAGGATAGGATAGAGGATAGGATAGGATAGGATAGGATAGAGGATAGTATAGGATAGAGGATAGGATACGATAGAGGATAGGATAGAATAGAGGACAGGATAGGATAGAGGATAAGATAGGATAGAGGATAGGATAGAGGATAGGATAGGATAGAGGATAGGATATGATACAGGATAGGATAGGATTGAGGATAGGATAGGATAGAGAATAGGATAGGATACATGGTATAATAGGGTAGCTGATCGGATAGGATAGAGGATTGGATAGGGGACTGGATAGGATAGAGGATAGGATATGATAGAGCATACGATAGAGGATAGGCTAGGATAGAAGATAGGATAGGATAGAGGAGAGGATAGGATAGAGGATAGGATAGGATAGAGGATAGGATAGGATAGAGGATTCGATAGGATTGAGGATAGGATAGGATAGAGGATAGGATAGGGGATTGGATAGGATAGGATAGAGAATAGGGTAGGATAGAGGATACAATAGTATAGAGGATAGGATAGGATACAGGATAGGATAGGATAGAGGATATGATAGGATAGGATAGAGGATAGGATAGGATAGAGGATAGGATAGGATAGAGGATAGGATAGGATAGAGGATAGGATAGGATACAGCATAGGATAGGATAGAGGATAGGATAGGATAGAGCATAGGATAGGATAGAGGATAGGATAGGATAGAGGATAGGATAGGATAGAGGATAGGATTGGATAGAGGATAGGATAGGATAGAGGATAGGATAGGATAGAGGATATGATAGGATAGGGGATTGGATAGAATAGAGGATAGGATAGGATACAGGATAGGATAGGATAGAGGATATGATAGGATAGAGGATAGGATAGGATAGAGGATAGGATAGGATAGAGGATACGATAGGATAGAGGATAGGATAGGATAGAGGATAGGATAGGATAGGATAGATGATATTATAGTAAAGAGGATAGGATATGATAGAGGATAGGATACGGGACTGGATAGGATAGAGGATAGGATAGGATAGAGGATAGGATAGGATACAGGATAGGATAGGATAGAGGATAGGATAGGATAGAGGATAGGATAGGATAGAGGATAGGATAGGATAGAGGATAGGATAGGATAGAGGATAGGATAGGATAGAGGATAGGATAGGATAGAGGATACGATATAGGATTGGATAGGTTAGAGGATAGGATAGAATAGAGGATAGGATAGGATAGAGGATAGGATAGGATAGAGGATATGATAGGATAGAGGGTAGGATAGGGTACAGGATAGGATAGGGGATTTTATAGAATGGAGGATAGGATAGGGTACAGGATAGGATAGGATAGAGGATATGATAGGATAGAGGATAGGATAGGATAGAGGATAGGATAGGATAGAGGATAGGATAGGATAGAGGATAGGATAGGATAGAGGATTCGATAGGATTGAGGATAGGATAGGATAGAGAATAGGGTAGGATAGAGGATACAATAGTATAGAGGATAGGATAGGATACAGGATAGGATAGGATAGAGGATATGATAGGATAGGATAGAGGATAGGATAGGATAGAGGATAGGATAGGATAGAGGATAGGATAGGATAGAGGATAGGATAGGATAGAGGATAGGATAGGATAGAGGATAGGATAGGATAGAGGATAGGATAGGATAGAGGATACGATATAGGATTGGATAGGTTAGAGGATAGGATAGAATAGAGGATAGGATAGGATAGAGGATAGGATAGGGTACAGGATAGGATAGGGGATTTTATAGAATGGAGGATAGGATAGGGTACAGGATAGGATAGGATAGAGGATATGATAGGATAGAGGATAGGATAGGATAGAGGATAGGATAGGATAGAGGATAGGATAGGATAGAGGATAGGATAGGATAGAGGATTCGATAGGATTGAGGATAGGATAGGATAGAGGATAGGATAGGGGATTGGATAGGATAGGATAGAGAATAGGGTAGGATAGAGGATACAATAGTATAGAGGATAGGATAGGATAGAGGATAGGATAGGATAGAGGATACGATATAGGATTGGATAGGTTAGAGGATAGGATAGAATAGAGGATAGGATAGGATAGAGGATAGGATAGGATAGAGGATATGATAGGATAGAGGGTAGGATAGGGTACAGGATAGGATAGGGGATTTTATAGAATGGAGGATAGGATAGGGTACAGGATAGGATAGGATAGAGGATATGATAGGATAGAGGATAGGATAGGATAGAGGATAGGATAGGATAGAGGATAGGATAGGATAGAGGATAGGATAGGATAGAGGATTCGATAGGATTGAGGATAGGATAGGATAGAGAATAGGGTAGGATAGAGGATACAATAGTATAGAGGATAGGATAGGATACAGGATAGGATAGGATAGAGGATATGATAGGATAGGATAGAGGATAGGATAGGATAGAGGATAGGATAGGATAGAGGATAGGATAGGATAGAGGATAGGATAGGATAGAGGATAGGATAGGATAGAGGATAGGATAGGATAGAGGATACGATATAGGATTGGATAGGTTAGAGGATAGGATAGAATAGAGGATAGGATAGGATAGAGGATAGGATAGGGTACAGGATAGGATAGGGGATTTTATAGAATGGAGGATAGGATAGGGTACAGGATAGGATAGGATAGAGGATATGATAGGATAGAGGATAGGATAGGATAGAGGATAGGATAGGATAGAGGATAGGATAGGATAGAGGATAGGATAGGATAGAGGATTCGATAGGATTGAGGATAGGATAGGATAGAGGATAGGATAGGGGATTGGATAGGATAGGATAGAGAATAGGGTAGGATAGAGGATACAATAGTATAGAGGATAGGATAGGATACAGGATAGGATAGGATAGAGGATATGATAGGATAGGATAGAGGATAGGATAGGATAGAGGATAGGATAGGATAGAGGATAGGATAGGATAGAGGATAGGATAGGATACAGCATAGGATAGGATAGAGGATAGGATAGGATAGAGCATAGGATAGGATAGAGGATAGGATAGGATAGAGGATAGGATAGGATAGAGGATGGGATTGGATAGAGGATAGGATAGGATAGAGGATAGGATAGGATAGAGGATATGATAGGATAGGGGATTGGATAGAATAGAGGATAGGATAGGATACAGGATAGGATAGGATAGAGGATATGATAGGATAGAGGATAGGATAGGATAGAGGATAGGATAGGATAGAGGATACGATAGGATAGAGGATAGGATAGGATAGAGGATAGGATAGGATAGGATAGATGATATTATAGTAAAGAGGATAGGATATGATAGAGGATAGGATACGGGACTGGATAGGATAGAGGATAGGATAGGATAGAGGATAGGATAGGATAGAGGATAGGATAGGATAGAAGATAGGATAGGATAGAGGATAGGATAGGATAGAGGATAGGATAGGATAGAGGATAGGATAGGATAGAGGATAGGATAGGATAGAGGATAGGATAGGATAGAGGATAGGATAGGATAGAGGATAGGATAGGATAGAGGATAGGATAGGATAGAGGATAGGATAGGATAGAGGATAGGATAGGATAGAGGATAGGATAGGATAGAGGATAGGATAGGATAGAGGATAGGATAGGATAGAGGATAGGATAGGATAGAGGATAGGATAGGATAGAGGATAGGATAGGATAGAGGATAGGATAGGATAGAGGATAGGATAGGATAGAGGATAGGATAGGTTAGAGGATAGGATAGGATAGAGGATACGATATAGGATTGGATAGGTTAGAGAAGGATACGATAGAGGATAGGATAGAATAGAGGATAGGATAGGATAGAGGATAGGATAGGATAGAGGATATGATAGGATAGAGGGTAGAATAGGATAGAGGATAGAGGATAGGATAGGATAGAGGATACGGTATAGGATTGGATAGGATAGAGGATAGGATAGGATAGAGGATAGGATAGGATAGAGGATAGGATAGGATAGAGGATACGATATAGGATTGGATAGGTTAGAGGATAGGATAGAATAGAGGATAGGATAGGATAGAGGATAGGATAGGATAGAGGATATGATAGGATAGAGGGTAGGATAGGATAGAGGATAGAGGATAGGATAGGATAGAGGATACGGTATAGGATTGGATAGGATAGAGGATAGGATACGATAGAGGATAGGATAGAATAGAGGATAGGATAGGATAGAGGATAGGATAGGATAGAGGATAGGATAGGATAGGATAGATGATATTATAGTAAAGAGGATATTATATGATAGAGGATAGGATAGGGGACTGGATAGGATAGAGGATAGGATAGGATAGAGGATAGGATAGGATAGAGGATAGGATAGGATAGAGGATAGGATAGGTTCGAGGATACGATATAGGATTCGATAGGATAGAGGATAGGATACGATAGAGGATAGGATAGAATAGAGGATAGGATAGGATAGAGGATAGGATAGGATACAGGATAGGATAGGATAGAGGATACGATATGGGATTGGATAGGATAGAGGATAGGATACGATAGAGGATACGATAGGATAGAGGATAGGATAGGATAGAGAATAGGATATAGGATTGGATAGGATAGAGGATAGAATAGGATAGAGGATAGGATAGGATAGAGGATAGGATATGATAGAGGCTAGGATAGGATAGAGGATAGGATAGGATAGAGGATACGATAGGGGATTGGATAGAATAAAGGATAGGATAGGATACAGGATAGGATAGGATAGAGGATAGGATTGGGTAGAGGATAGGATAGGATAGAGGATAGGATAGGATAGAGGATAGGATAGGATAGAGCATAGGATAGGATAGAGGATAGGATAGGATAGAGGATATGATAGGATAGGATAGAGGATAGGATTGGATAGAGGATAGGATAGGATAGACGATAGGATAGGATAGAGGATAGGATAGGATAGAGGATAGGATAGGATAGAGGATAGGATAGGATAGAGGATAGGATAGGATAGAGGATACGATATAGGATTGGATAGGATAGAGGATAGGATACGATAGAGGATAGGATAGAAGAGAGGATAGGATAGGATAGATGATATGATAGGATAGAGGATAGGATAGGATAGAGGATAGGATAGGATAGAGGATACGATAGGATAGAGGATAGGATAGGATAGCGGAAAGGATAGGATAGAGTATAGAATAGGATACAGGATAAGATAGGATAGAGATTAGGATATGATAGAGTATAGGATAGGATAGAGGAGAGGATAGGGGATTGGATAGGATAGAGGATAGGATAGGATATAGGATAGGATAGGATAGAGGGTAGTATAGGATAGAGGATAGGATAGGATAGAGGATAGGATAGGATAGAGAATAGGATATAGGATTGGATAGGATAGAGGATGGAATAGGATAGAGGATAGGATAGGATAGAGTATAGGATATGATAGAGGATAGGATAGGATAGAGGATAGGATAGGGTACAGGATAGGATAGGGGATTTTATAGAATGGAGGATAGGATAGGGTACAGGATAGGATAGGATAGAGGATATGATAGGATAGAGGATAGGATAGGATAGAGGATAGGATAGGATAGAGGATAGGATAGGATAGAGGATAGGATAGGGGACTGGATAGGATAGAGGATAGGATAGGATAGAGGATAGGATAGGATAGAGGATAGGATAGGTTAGAGGATACGATATAGGATTGGATAGGATAGAGGATAGGATACGATAGAGGATAGGATCGAATAGAGGATAGGATAGGATAGAGGATAGGATAGGATACAGGATAGGATAGGATAGAGGATACGATATGGGATTGGATAGGATAGAGGATAGGATAGGATAGAGGATAGGACAGGATAGAGCATACGATAGAGGATAGGATAGGATAGAGGATAGGATATGATAGAGGATACTATAGGATATGAGATTGGATAGGATAGAGGATAGGATAGGATAGATAATAAGATAGGATAGAGGATAGGATAGGATTGAGGATAGGATAGGATAGAGCATACGATAGAGGACAGGATAGGATAGAGGATAGGATATGATAGAGGATAGGATAGGATATGAGATTGGATAGGATAGAGGATAGGATAGGATAGAGGATAGGATAGGATAGAGGATAGGATTGGATTGAGGATAGGATAGAGGATTGGATAGGATAGAAGATAGGATACGATATAGGATAGGACATGATAGAGGATAGGATAGGATATGAGATTGGATAGGATATGAGATTGGATAGGATAGAGGATAGGATAGGATAGAGGATAGGATAGGATAGGATAGGATAGAGGATAGTATAGGATAGAGGATAGGATACGATAGAGGATAGGATAGAATAGAGGACAGGATAGGATAGAGGATAAGATAGGATAGAGGATAGGATAGAGGATAGGATAGGATAGAGGATAGGATATGATACAGGATAGGATAGGATTGAGGATAGGATAGGATAGAGGATAGGATATGATACAGGATAGGATAAAATAGAAGATAGGATAGAATAGAGGACAGGATAGGATAGAGGATAGGATACGATAGAAGATACGATATTATAGAGGATAGGATAGGACAGAGGATAGGATAGGGGATTGGATAGGATAGAGGATAGGATAGGATAGAGGAGAGGATAGGATAGAGGATAAGATTGGATTGAGGATAGGATAGGATAGAGGATAGGATTGGATTGAGGATAGGATAGGATAGAGGATAGGATAGGATAGAGGATAGGATAGGATAGAAGATAGGATAGCATAGAGGATAGGATAGGATAGAGGACAGGATAGGATAGAGGATAAGATAGGATAGTGGATAGGATAGGATAGTGGATAGGATAGGATAGAGCATACGATAGAGGATAGGATAGGATAGGATAGGATGGAGAATAGGATAGGATACATGGTATTATAGGGTAGAGGATAGGATAGGATAGAGGATTGAATAGTGGATTGGATAGGATAGAGCATACGATAGAGGATAGGATACGATAGAGAATACGATAGAGGATAGGATAGGATAGAGGATAGAATAGAGGATTGGATAGGATAGAGGATAGGATACGATAGAGGATAGGATAGGATAGAGGATAGGATTGGATACAGGATAGGATAGGATAGAGGATATGATAGGATAGAGGATAGGATAGGATAGAGGATAGGATACGATAGATGATACGATATTATAGAGGAAAGGATAGGATAGAGAAGAGGATAGGATATAGGATAGGATAGGATTGAGGATAGGGTAGAGGATTGGATAGGATAGAATATGGGATACGATAGAGGATAGGATAGGATAGAGGATAGGATAGGATAGAGAAGAGGATAGGATATAGGATAGGATAGGAAAGAGGATAGGATAGGATAGAGCATACGATAGAGGATAGGATAGGATAGGATAGGATGGAGAATAAGATAGGATACATGGTATTATAGGATAGAGGATAGGACAGGATAGAGGATAGGATAGGGGATTGGATAGGATAGAGGATAGGATAGGATAGAGGATACGATGGAGGATAGGATAGGATAGAGGATAGGATAGGATAGAGAATAGGATACGATAGAGGATAGGATAGGATAGAGGATAGGATAGAGGATAGGATACGATAGATGATAGGATAGGATAGAGTATAGGATTGGATTGAGGATAGGATAGGATAGAGGATAGAATAGGATAGAGGATAGGATAGCAAAGAGGATAGGAAAGGATTGAGGATAGGATAGGATTGAGGATAGGATAGGATTGAGGATAGGATAGAGGATAGGATAGGATGGAGCATACGATAGAGGATAGGATAGGATAGAGTATAGGATTGGATTGAGGATAGTATAGGATAGAGGATAGGATAGGATAGTGGATAGAATAGGATAGAGCATACGATAGAGGATAGGATAGGATAGGATAGGATAGAGAATAGGATAGGATACATGGTATTATAGGGTAGAGGATAGGATAGGATAGAGGATTGAATAGTGGATTGGATAGGATAGAGGGCAGGATAGGATAGAGGATAGGATAGGATAGAGGATAGGATAGGATAGAGAATAGGATATAGGATTGGATAGGATAGAGGATAGAATAGGATAGAGGATAGGATAGGATAGAGTATAGGATATGATAGAGGATAGGATAGAGGATTGGATAGGATGGAAGATAGGATACGATATAGGATAGGACATGATAGAGGATAGGATAGGATATGAGATTGGATAGGATATGAGATTGGATAGGATAGAGGATAGGATAGGATAGGATAGGATAGAGGATAGTATAGGATAGAGGATAGGATAGGATAGAGTATAGGATATGATAGAGGATAGGATAGAGGATTGGATAGGATAGAAGATAGGATACGATATAGGATAGGACATGATAGAGGATAGGATAGGATATGAGATTGGATAGGATATGAGATTGGATAGGATAGAGGATAGGATAGGATAGAGGATAGGATAGGATAGGATAGGATAGAGGATAGGATAGGATAGAGGATAGGATAGGTTAGAGGATACGATATAGGATTGGATAGGATAGAGGATAGGATACGATAGAGGATAGGATCGAATAGAGGATAGGATAGGATAGAGGATAGGATAGGATACAGGATAGGATAGGATAGAGGATACGATATGGGATTGGATAGGATAGAGGATAGGATAGGATAGAGGATAGGACAGGATAGAGCATACGATAGAGGATAGGATAGGATAGAGGATAGGATATGATAGAGGATACTATAGGATATGAGATTGGATAGGATAGAGGATAGGATAGGATAGATAATAAGATAGGATAGAGGATAGGATAGGATTGAGGATAGGATAGGATAGAGCATACGATAGAGGACAGGATAGGATAGAGGATAGGATATGATAGAGGATAGGATAGGATATGAGATTGGATAGAATAGAGGATAGGATAGGATAGAGGATAGGATAGGATAGAGGATAGGATTGGATTGAGGATAGGATAGAGGATTGGATAGGATAGAAGATAGGATACGATATAGGATAGGACATGATAGAGGATAGGATAGGATATGAGATTGGATAGGATATGAGATTGGATAGGATAGAGGATAGGATAGGATAGAGGATAGGATAGGATAGGATAGGATAGAGGATAGTATAGGATAGAGGATAGGATACGATAGAGGATAGGATAGAATAGAGGACAGGATAGGATAGAGGATAAGATAGGATAGAGGATAGGATAGAGGATAGGATAGGATAGAGGATAGGATATGATACAGGATAGGATAGGATTGAGGATAGGATAGGATAGAGGATAGGATATGATACAGGATAGGATAAAATAGAAGATAGGATAGAATAGAGGACAGGATAGGATAGAGGATAGGATACGATAGAAGATACGATATTATAGAGGATAGGATAGGACAGAGGATAGGATAGGGGATTGGATAGGATAGAGGATAGGATAGGATAGAGGAGAGGATAGGATAGAGGATAAGATTGGATTGAGGATAGGATAGGATAGAGGATAGGATTGGATTGAGGATAGGATAGGATAGAGGATAGGATAGGATAGAGGATAGGATAGGATAGAAGATAGGATAGCATAGAGGATAGGATAGGATAGAGGATATGATAGGATAGAGGATAGGATAGGATAGAGGATAGGATACGATAGATGATACGATATTATAGAGGAAAGGATAGGATAGAGAAGAGGATAGGATATAGGATAGGATAGGATTGAGGATAGGGTAGAGGATTGGATAGGATAGAATATGGGATACGATAGAGGATAGGATAGGATAGAGGATAGGATAGGATAGAGAAGAGGATAGGATATAGGATAGGATAGGAAAGAGGATAGGATAGGATAGAGCATACGATAGAGGATAGGATAGGATAGGATAGGATGGAGAATAAGATAGGATACATGGTATTATAGGATAGAGGATAGGACAGGATAGAGGATAGGATAGGGGATTGGATAGGATAGAGGATAGGATAGGATAGAGGATACGATGGAGGATAGGATAGGATAGAGGATAGGATAGGATAGAGAATAGGATACGATAGAGGATAGGATAGGATAGAGGATAGGATAGAGGATAGGATACGATAGATGATAGGATAGGATAGAGTATAGGATTGGATTGAGGATAGGATAGGATAGAGGATAGAATAGGATAGAGGATAGGATAGCAAAGAGGATAGGAAAGGATTGAGGATAGGATAGGATTGAGGATAGGATAGGATTGAGGATAGGATAGAGGATAGGATAGGATGGAGCATACGATAGAGGATAGGATAGGATAGAGTATAGGATTGGATTGAGGATAGTATAGGATAGAGGATAGGATAGGATAGTGGATAGAATAGGATAGAGCATACGATAGAGGATAGGATAGGATAGGATAGGATAGAGAATAGGATAGGATACATGGTATTATAGGGTAGAGGATAGGATAGGATAGAGGATTGAATAGTGGATTGGATAGGATAGAGGGTAGGATAGGATAGAGGATAGGATAGGATAGAGGATAGGATAGGATAGAGAATAGGATATAGGATTGGATAGGATAGAGGATAGAATAGGATAGAGGATAGGATAGGATAGAGTATAGGATATGATAGAGGATAGGATAGAGGATTGGATAGGATAGAAGATAGGATACGATATAGGATAGGACATGATAGAGGATAGGATAGGATATGAGATTGGATAGGATATGAGATTGGATAGGATAGAGGATAGGATAGGATAGAGGATAGGATAGGATAGGATAGGATAGAGGATAGTATAGGATAGAGGATAGGATACGATAGAGGATAGGATAGAATAGAGGACAGGATAGGATAGAGGATAAGATAGGATAGAGGATAGGATAGAGGATAGGATAGGATAGAGGATAGGATATGATACAGGATAGGATAGGATTGAGGATAGGATAGGATAGAGAATAGGATAGGATACATGGTATAATAGGGTAGCTGATCGGATAGGATAGAGGATTGGATAGGGGATTGGATAGGATAGAGGATAGGATATGATAGAGCATACGATAGAGGATAGGCTAGGATAGAAGATAGGATAGGATAGAGGAGAGGATAGGATAGAGGATAGGATAAAATAGAAGATAGGATAGAATAGAGGACAGGATATAATAGAGGATAGGATACGATAGAGGATAAGATTGGATTGAGGATAGGATAGGATAGAGGATAGGATTGGATTGAGGATAGGATAGGATAGAGGATAGAATAGGATAGAGGATAGGATAGCATAGAGGATAGGATAGCATAGAGGATAGGATAGGATGGAGGATAGGATAGGATTGAGGATAGGATAGGATAGAGAATAGGATACGATAGAAGATACGATATTATAGAGGATAGGATAGGACAGAGGATAGGATAGGGGATTGGATAGGATAGAGGATAGAATACGATAGAGGATAGGATAGGATAGAGGAGAGGATAGGATAGAGGATAAGATTGGATTGAGGATAGGATAGGATAGAGGATAGGATTGGATTGAGGATAGGATAGGATAGAGGATAGGATAGGATAGAAGATAGGATAGCACAGAGGATAGGATAGGATAGAGGAAAGGATAGGATTGAGGATAGCATAGAGGATTGGATAGGATAGAGGATAAGATAGGATAGTGGATAGGATAAGATAGAGGATAGGATAGAATAGAGGATAGGATAGGATAGAGGATAAGATAGGATAGTGGATAGGATAGGATAGTGGATAGGATAGGATAGAGCATACGATAGAGGATAGGATAGGATAGGATAGGATGGAGAATAGGATAGGATACATGGTATTGTAGGGTAGAGGATAGGATAGGATAGAGGATTGAATAGTGGATTGGATAGGATAGAGGATAGGATAGGATAGAGCATACGATAGAGGATAGGATACGATAGAGCATACGATAGAGGATAGGATAGGATAGAGGATAGAATAGAGGATTGGATAGGATAGAGGATAGGATACGATAGAGGATAGGATAGGATAGAGGATAGGATTGCATACAGGATAGGATAGGATAGAGGATATGATAGGATAGAGGATAGGATAGGATAGAGGATAGGATACGATAGATGATACGATATTATAGAGGAAAGGATAGGATAGAGAAGAGGATAGGATATAGGATAGGATAGGATTGAGGATAGGGTAGAGGATTGGATAGGATAGAATATGGGATACGATAGAGGATAGGATAGGATAGAGGATAGGATAGGATAGAGGATAGGATACGATAGATGATACGATATTATAGAGGAAATGATAGGATAGAGAAGAGGATAGGATATAGGATAGGATAGGAAAGAGGATAGGATAGGATAGAGCATACGATAGAGGATAGGATAGGATAGAGGATAGGATAGGATAGAGAATAGGATAGGATAGAGGATACGATAGGATAGAGGATAGGATATGGTAGGGGATAGAATAGGATTGAGGATAGGATAGGATAGTGGATAGGATAGGATAGATCATACGATAGAGGATAGGATAGGATAGGATAGGATGGAGAATAAGATTGGATACATTGTATTATAGGATAGAGGATAGGACAGGATAGAGGATAGGATAGAGGATAGGATAGGATAGAGGATAGGATAGGATAGAGGATACGATGGAGGATAGGATAGGATAGAGGATAGGATAGGATAGAGAATAGGATACGATAGAGGATAGGATAGGATAGAGGATAGGATAGGATAGAGAATAGGATATAGGATTGGATAGGATAGAGGATAGGATAGGATACAGGATAGGATAGGATAGAGGATATGATAGGATGGAGGATAGGATAGGATAGAGGATAGGATACGATAGAGGATAGGATAGGATAGAGGATAGGATAGGATAGCGGAAAGGATAGGATAGAGTATAGAATAGGATACAGGATAAGATAGGATAGAGATTAGGATATGATAGAGTATAGGATAGGATAGAGGAGAGGATAGGGGATTGGATAGGATAGAGGATAGGATACTATAGAGAATAGGATATAGGATTGGATAGGATAGAGGATGGGATAGGATAGGATACAGGATAGGATAGGATAGAGGATACGATACGATAGAGGAGAGGATAGGATAGAGGATATGATAGGACAGGCGATTGGATAGAATAGAGGATAGGATAGGATACAGGATAGGATAGGATAGAGGATATGATAGGATAGAGGATAGGATAGGATAGAGGATAGGATACGATAGAGGATAGGATAGGATAGAGGATAGGATAGGATAGCGGAAAGGATAGGATAGAGTATAGAATAGGATACAGGATAAGATAGGATAGAGATCAGGATATGATAGAGTATAGGATAGGATAGAGGAGAGGATAGGGGATTGGATAGGATAGAGGATAGGATAGGATATAGGATAGGATAGGATAGAGGGTAGGATAGGATAGAGGATAGGATAGGATAGAGGATAGGATAGGATAGAGAATAGGATATAGGATTGGATAGGATAGAGGATAGAATAGGATAGAGGATAGGATAGGATAGAGTATAGGATATGATAGAGGATAGGATAGGATAGAGGATAGGATAGGGTACAGGATAGGATAGGGGATTGGATAGAATGGAGGATAGGATAGGGTACAGGATAGGATAGGATAGAGGATATGATAGGATAGAGGATAGGATAGGATAGAGGATAGGATAGGATATAGGATAGGATAGGATAGAGGATAGGATAGGATAGAGGATAGGATAGGATAGAGGATTCGATAGGATTGAGGATACGATATAGGATTGGATAGGTTAGAGGATAGGATACGATAGAGGATAGGATAGAATAGAGGATAGGATAGGATAGAGCATAGGATAGGATAGAGGATAGGATAGGATAGAGAATAGGATATACGATTGGATAGGATAGAGGATAGGATAGGATAGAGGATAGGATAGGATACAGGATAGGATACAGGATAGGATAGGATAGAGGATACGATATGGGATTGGATAGGATACGATAGAGGATAGGATAGGATAGAGGATAGGATAGGATAGAGAATAGGATAGAGGATAGGATACGATAGAGCATACGATAGAGGATAGGATAGGATAGAGGATAGAATAGAGGATTGGATAGGATAGAGGATAGGATACGATAGAGGATAGGATAGGATAGAGGATAGGATAGGATAGAGGATAGGATAGGATAGAGGATAGGATAGGTTCGAGGATACGATATAGGATTCGATAGGATAGAGGATAGGATACGATAGAGGATAGGATAGAATAGAGGATAGGATAGGATAGAGGATATGATAGGATAGAGGATACGATATGGGATTGGATAGGATAGAGGATAGGATACGATAGAGGATAGGATAGGATAGAGGATAGGATAGGATAGAGAATAGGATATAGGATTGGATAGGGTAGAGGATAGAATAGGATATAGGATACGATATGGGATTGGATAGGATAGAGGATAGGATACGATAGAGGATAGGATAGGATAGAGGATAGGATAGGATAGAGGATAGGATAGGATAGAGGATAGGATAGGTTAGAGGATACGATATAGGATTGGATAGGATAGAGGATAGGATACGATAGAGGATAGGATCGAATAGAGGATAGGATAGGATAGAGGATAGGATAGGATACAGGATAGGATCGAATAGAGGATAGGATAGGATAGAGGATAGGATAGGATACAGGATAGGATAGGATAGAGGATACGATATGGGATTGGATAGGATAGAGGATAGGATACGATAGAGGATAGGATAGGATAGAGGATAGGATAGGATAGAGAATAGGATATAGGATTGGATAGGATAGAGGATAGAATAGGATATAGGATACGATATGGGATTGGATAGGATAGAGGATAGGATACGATAGAGGATAGGATAGGATAGAGGATAGGATAGGATAGAGGATAGGATAGGATAGAGGATATGATAGGTTAGAGGATACGATATAGGATTGGATAGGATAGAGGATAGGATACGATAGAGGATAGGATCGAATGGAGGATAGGATAGGATAGAGGATAGGATAGGATACAGGATAGGATAGGATACAGGATAGGATAGGATAGAGGATACGATATGGGATTGGATAGGATAGAGGATAGGATACGATAGAGGATAGGATAGGATAGAGGATAGGATAGGATAGAGAATAGGATAGAGAATAGGATACGATAGAGCATACGATAGAGGATAGGATAGGATAGAGGATAGAATAGAGGATTGGATAGGATAGAGGATAGGATACGATAGAGGATAGGATAGGATAGAGGATAGGATTGGATACAGGATAGGATAGGATAGAGGATATGATAGGATAGAGGATAGGATAGGATGGAGGATAGGATACGATAGATGATACGATATTATAGAGGAAAAGATAGGATAGAGAAGAGGATAGGATATAGGATAGGATAGGATTGAGGATAGGGTAGAGGATTGG
Organism: Halictus rubicundus; assembly: GCF_050948215.1. Taxonomy (NCBI): domain Eukaryota; kingdom Metazoa; phylum Arthropoda; class Insecta; order Hymenoptera; family Halictidae; genus Halictus; species Halictus rubicundus. The sequence continues at coordinate 1,574,708 of NW_027488579.1, read as the reverse complement.
ATAGGATAGAATATGGGATACGATAGAGGATAGGATAGGATAGAGGATAGGATACGATAGATGATACGATATTATAGAGGAAAGGATAGGATAGAGAAGAGGATAGGATATAGGATAGGATAGGAAAGAGGATAGGATAGGATAGAGCATACGATAGAGGATAGGATAGGATAGAGGATAGGATAGGATAGAGAATAGGATAGGATAGAGGATAGGATAGGATAGAGGATAGGATAGGATAGAGGATACGATATAGGATTGGATAGGTTAGAGGATAGGATACGATAGAGGATAGGATAGAATAGAGGATAGGATAGGATAGAGGATAGGATAGGATAGAGGATAGGATAGGATAGAGGATACGATATAGGATTGGATAGGTTAGAGGATAGGATACGATAGAGGATAGGATAGAATAGAGGATAGGATAGGATAGAGGATAGGATAGGATAGAGGATAGGATAGGATAGAGGATATGATAGGATAGAGGATACGATATGGGATTGGATAGGATAGAGGATAGGATACGATAGAGGATAGGATAGGATAGAGGATAGGATAGGATAGAGAATAGGATATAGGATTGGATAGGATAGAGGATAGGATAGGATAGAGGATAGGATAGGTTAGAGGATACGATATAGGATTGGATAGGAGAGAGGATAGGATACGATAGAGGATAGGATCGAATAGAGGATAGGATAGGATAGAGGATAGGATAGGATGCAGGATAGGATAGGATAGAGGATACGATATGGGATTGGATAGGATAGAGGATAGGATACGATAGAGGATAGGATAGGATAGAGGATAGGATAGGATAGAGAATAGGATAGAGGATAGGATACGATAGAGCATACGATAGAGGATAGGATAGGATAGAGGATAGAATAGAGGATTGGATAGGATAGAGGATAGGATACGATAGAGGATAGGATAGGATAGAGGATAGGATAGGATAGAGGATAGGATAGGATAGAGAATAGGATATAGGATTGGATAGGATAGAGGATAGAATAGGATATAGGATACGATATGGGATTGGATAGGATAGAGGATAGGATACGATAGAGGATAGGATAGGATAGAGGATAGGATAGGATAGAGGATAGGATAGGATAGAGGATAGGATAGGATAGAGGATAGGATAGGTTAGAGGATACGATATAGGATTGGATAGGATAGAGGATAGGATACGATAGAGGATAGGATCGAATAGAGGATAGGATAGGATAGAGGATAGGATAGGATACAGGATAGGATAGGATAGAGGATACGATATGGGATTGGATAGGATAGAGGATAGGATACGATAGAGGATAGGATAGGATAGAGGATAGGATAGGATAGAGAATAGGATATAGGATTGGATAGGATAGAGGATAGAATAGGATATAGGATACGATATGGGATTGGATAGGATAGAGGATAGGATACGATAGAGGATAGGATAGGATAGAGGATAGGATAGGTTAGAGGATACGATATAGGATTGGATAGGATAGAGGATAGGATACGATAGAGGATAGGATCGAATAGAGGATAGGATAGGATAGAGGATAGGATAGGATACAGGATAGGATCGAATAGAGGATAGGATAGGATAGAGGATAGGATAGGATACAGGATAGGATAGGATAGAGGATACGATATGGGATTGGATAGGATAGAGGATAGGATACGATAGAGGATAGGATAGGATAGAGGATAGGATAGGATAGAGAATAGGATATAGGATTGGATAGGATAGAGGATAGAATAGGATATAGGATACGATATGGGATTGGATAGGATAGAGGATAGGATACGATAGAGGATAGGATAGGATAGAGGATAGGATAGGATAGAGGATAGGATAGGATAGAGGATAGGATAGGTTAGAGGATACGATATAGGATTGGATAGGATAGAGGATAGGATACGATAGAGGATAGGATCGAATAGAGGATAGGATAGGATAGAGGATAGGATAGGATACAGGATAGGATAGGATACAGGATAGGATAGGATACAGGATAGGATAGGATAGAGGATACGATATGGGATTGGATAGGATAGAGGATAGGATACGATAGAGGATAGGATAGGATACAGGATAGGATACAGGATAGGATAGGATAGAGGATACGATATGGGATTGGATAGGATACGATAGAGGATAGGATAGGATAGAGGATAGGATAGGATAGAGAATAGGATAGAGGATAGGATACGATAGAGCATACGATAGAGGATAGGATAGGATAGAGGATAGAATAGAGGATTGGATAGGATAGAGGATAGGATACGATAGAGGATAGGATAGGATAGAGGATTCGATAGGATTGAGGATACGATATAGGATTGGATAGGTTAGAGGATAGGATACGATAGAGGATAGGATAGAATAGAGGATAGGATAGGATAGAGCATAGGATAGGATAGAGGATAGGATAGGATAGAGAATAGGATATACGATTGGATAGGATAGAGGATAGGATAGGATAGAGGATAGGATAGGATACAGGATAGGATACAGGATAGGATAGGATAGAGGATACGATATGGGATTGGATAGGATACGATAGAGGATAGGATAGGATAGAGGATAGGATAGGATAGAGAATAGGATAGAGGATAGGATACGATAGAGCATACGATAGAGGATAGGATAGGATAGAGGATAGAATAGAGGATTGGATAGGATAGAGGATAGGATACGATAGAGGATAGGATAGGATAGAGGATAGGATAGGATAGAGGATAGGATAGGATAGAGGATAGGATAGGTTCGAGGATACGATATAGGATTCGATAGGATAGAGGATAGGATACGATAGAGGATAGGATAGAATAGAGGATAGGATAGGATAGAGGATATGATAGGATAGAGGATACGATATGGGATTGGATAGGATAGAGGATAGGATACGATAGAGGATAGGATAGGATAGAGGATAGGATAGGATAGAGAATAGGATATAGGATTGGATAGGGTAGAGGATAGAATAGGATATAGGATACGATATGGGATTGGATAGGATAGAGGATAGGATACGATAGAGGATAGGATAGGATAGAGGATAGGATAGGATAGAGGATAGGATAGGATAGAGGATAGGATAGGTTAGAGGATACGATATAGGATTGGATAGGATAGAGGATAGGATACGATAGAGGATAGGATCGAATAGAGGATAGGATAGGATAGAGGATAGGATAGGATACAGGATAGGATCGAATAGAGGATAGGATAGGATAGAGGATAGGATAGGATACAGGATAGGATAGGATAGAGGATACGATATGGGATTGGATAGGATAGAGGATAGGATACGATAGAGGATAGGATAGGATAGAGGATAGGATAGGATAGAGAATAGGATATAGGATTGGATAGGATAGAGGATAGAATAGGATATAGGATACGATATGGGATTGGATAGGATAGAGGATAGGATACGATAGAGGATAGGATAGGATAGAGGATAGGATAGGATAGAGGATAGGATAGGATAGAGGATATGATAGGTTAGAGGATACGATATAGGATTGGATAGGATAGAGGATAGGATACGATAGAGGATAGGATCGAATGGAGGATAGGATAGGATAGAGGATAGGATAGGATACAGGATAGGATAGGATACAGGATAGGATAGGATAGAGGATACGATATGGGATTGGATAGGATAGAGGATAGGATACGATAGAGGATAGGATAGGATAGAGGATAGAATAGAGGATTGGATAGGATAGAGGATAGGATACGATAGAGGATAGGATAGGATAGAGGATAGGATAGGATAGAGGATAGGATAGGATAGAGAATAGGATATAGGATTGGATAGGATAGAGGATAGAATAGGATATAGGATACGATATGGGATTGGATAGGATAGAGGATAGGATACGATAGAGGATAGGATAGGATAGAGGATAGGATAGGATAGAGGATAGGATAGGATAGAGGATAGGATAGGATAGAGGATAGGATAGGTTAGAGGATACGATATAGGATTGGATAGGATAGAGGATAGGATACGATAGAGGATAGGATCGAATAGAGGATAGGATAGGATAGAGGATAGGATAGGATACAGGATAGGATAGGATAGAGGATACGATATGGGATTGGATAGGATAGAGGATAGGATACGATAGAGGATAGGATAGGATAGAGGATAGGATAGGATAGAGAATAGGATATAGGATTGGATAGGATAGAGGATAGAATAGGATATAGGATACGATATGGGATTGGATAGGATAGAGGATAGGATACGATAGAGGATAGGATAGGATAGAGGATAGGATAGGTTAGAGGATACGATATAGGATTGGATAGGATAGAGGATAGGATACGATAGAGGATAGGATCGAATAGAGGATAGGATAGGATAGAGGATAGGATAGGATACAGGATAGGATCGAATAGAGGATAGGATAGGATAGAGGATAGGATAGGATACAGGATAGGATAGGATAGAGGATACGATATGGGATTGGATAGGATAGAGGATAGGATACGATAGAGGATAGGATAGGATAGAGGATAGGATAGGATAGAGAATAGGATATAGGATTGGATAGGATAGAGGATAGAATAGGATATAGGATACGATATGGGATTGGATAGGATAGAGGATAGGATACGATAGAGGATAGGATAGGATAGAGGATAGGATAGGATAGAGGATAGGATAGGATAGAGGATAGGATAGGTTAGAGGATACGATATAGGATTGGATAGGATAGAGGATAGGATACGATAGAGGATAGGATCGAATAGAGGATAGGATAGGATAGAGGATAGGATAGGATACAGGATAGGATAGGATACAGGATAGGATAGGATACAGGATAGGATAGGATAGAGGATACGATATGGGATTGGATAGGATAGAGGATAGGATACGATAGAGGATAGGATAGGATACAGGATAGGATACAGGATAGGATAGGATAGAGGATACGATATGGGATTGGATAGGATACGATAGAGGATAGGATAGGATAGAGGATAGGATAGGATAGAGAATAGGATAGAGGATAGGATACGATAGAGCATACGATAGAGGATAGGATAGGATAGAGGATAGAATAGAGGATTGGATAGGATAGAGGATAGGATACGATAGAGGATAGGATAGGATAGAGGATTCGATAGGATTGAGGATACGATATAGGATTGGATAGGTTAGAGGATAGGATACGATAGAGGATAGGATAGAATAGAGGATAGGATAGGATAGAGCATAGGATAGGATAGAGGATAGGATAGGATAGAGAATAGGATATACGATTGGATAGGATAGAGGATAGGATAGGATAGAGGATAGGATAGGATACAGGATAGGATACAGGATAGGATAGGATAGAGGATACGATATGGGATTGGATAGGATACGATAGAGGATAGGATAGGATAGAGGATAGGATAGGATAGAGAATAGGATAGAGGATAGGATACGATAGAGCATACGATAGAGGATAGGATAGGATAGAGGATAGAATAGAGGATTGGATAGGATAGAGGATAGGATACGATAGAGGATAGGATAGGATAGAGGATAGGATAGGATAGAGGATAGGATAGGATAGAGGATAGGATAGGTTCGAGGATACGATATAGGATTCGATAGGATAGAGGATAGGATACGATAGAGGATAGGATAGAATAGAGGATAGGATAGGATAGAGGATATGATAGGATAGAGGATACGATATGGGATTGGATAGGATAGAGGATAGGATACGATAGAGGATAGGATAGGATAGAGGATAGGATAGGATAGAGAATAGGATATAGGATTGGATAGGGTAGAGGATAGAATAGGATATAGGATACGATATGGGATTGGATAGGATAGAGGATAGGATACGATAGAGGATAGGATAGGATAGAGGATAGGATAGGATAGAGGATAGGATAGGATAGAGGATAGGATAGGTTAGAGGATACGATATAGGATTGGATAGGATAGAGGATAGGATACGATAGAGGATAGGATCGAATAGAGGATAGGATAGGATAGAGGATAGGATAGGATACAGGATAGGATCGAATAGAGGATAGGATAGGATAGAGGATAGGATAGGATACAGGATAGGATAGGATAGAGGATACGATATGGGATTGGATAGGATAGAGGATAGGATACGATAGAGGATAGGATAGGATAGAGGATAGGATAGGATAGAGAATAGGATATAGGATTGGATAGGATAGAGGATAGAATAGGATATAGGATACGATATGGGATTGGATAGGATAGAGGATAGGATACGATAGAGGATAGGATAGGATAGAGGATAGGATAGGATAGAGGATAGGATAGGATAGAGGATATGATAGGTTAGAGGATACGATATAGGATTGGATAGGATAGAGGATAGGATACGATAGAGGATAGGATCGAATGGAGGATAGGATAGGATAGAGGATAGGATAGGATACAGGATAGGATAGGATACAGGATAGGATAGGATAGAGGATACGATATGGGATTGGATAGGATAGAGGATAGGATACGATAGAGGATAGGATAGGATAGAGGATAGGATAGGATAGAGAATAGGATAGAGAATAGGATACGATAGAGCATACGATAGAGGATAGGATAGGATAGAGGATAGAATAGAGGATTGGATAGGATAGAGGATAGGATACGATAGAGGATAGGATAGGATAGAGGATAGGATTGGATACAGGATAGGATAGGATAGAGGATATGATAGGATAGAGGATAGGATAGGATGGAGGATAGGATACGATAGATGATACGATATTATAGAGGAAAAGATAGGATAGAGAAGAGGATAGGATATAGGATAGGATAGGATTGAGGATAGGGTAGAGGATTGGATAGGATAGAATATGGGATACGATAGAGGATAGGATAGGATAGAGGATAGGATACGATAGATGATACGATATTATAGAGGAAAGGATAGGATAGAGAAGAGGATAGGATATAGGATAGGATAGGAAAGAGGATAGGATAGGATAGAGCATACGATAGAGGATAGGATAGGATAGAGGATAGGATAGGATAGAGAATAGGATAGGATAGAGGATAGGATAGGATAGAGGATAGGATAGGATAGAGGATACGATATAGGATTGGATAGGTTAGAGGATAGGATACGATAGAGGATAGGATAGAATAGAGGATAGGATAGGATAGAGGATAGGATAGGATAGAGGATAGGATAGGATAGAGGATACGATATAGGATTGGATAGGTTAGAGGATAGGATACGATAGAGGATAGGATAGAATAGAGGATAGGATAGGATAGAGGATAGGATAGGATAGAGGATAGGATAGCATAGAGGATATGATAGGATAGAGGATACGATATGGGATTGGATAGGATAGAGGATAGGATACGATAGAGGATAGGATAGGATAGAGGATAGGATAGGATAGAGAATAGGATATAGGATTGGATAGGATAGAGGATAGGATAGGATAGAGGATAGGATAGGTTAGAGGATACGATATAGGATTGGATAGGAGAGAGGATAGGATACGATAGAGGATAGGATCGAATAGAGGATAGGATAGGATAGAGGATAGGATAGGATGCAGGATAGGATAGGATAGAGGATACGATATGGGATTGGATAGGATAGAGGATAGGATACGATAGAGGATAGGATAGGATAGAGGATAGGATAGGATAGAGAATAGGATAGAGGATAGGATACGATAGAGCATACGATAGAGGATAGGATAGGATAGAGGATAGAATAGAGGATTGGATAGGATAGAGGATAGGATACGATAGAGGATAGGATAGGATAGAGGATAGGATAGGATAGAGGATAGGATAGGATAGAGAATAGGATATAGGATTGGATAGGATAGAGGATAGAATAGGATATAGGATACGATATGGGATTGGATAGGATAGAGGATAGGATACGATAGAGGATAGGATAGGATAGAGGATAGGATAGGATAGAGGATAGGATAGGATAGAGGATAGGATAGGATAGAGGATAGGATAGGTTAGAGGATACGATATAGGATTGGATAGGATAGAGGATAGGATACGATAGAGGATAGGATCGAATAGAGGATAGGATAGGATAGAGGATAGGATAGGATACAGGATAGGATAGGATAGAGGATACGATATGGGATTGGATAGGATAGAGGATAGGATACGATAGAGGATAGGATAGGATAGAGGATAGGATAGGATAGAGAATAGGATATAGGATTGGATAGGATAGAGGATAGAATAGGATATAGGATACGATATGGGATTGGATAGGATAGAGGATAGGATACGATAGAGGATAGGATAGGATAGAGGATAGGATAGGTTAGAGGATACGATATAGGATTGGATAGGATAGAGGATAGGATACGATAGAGGATAGGATCGAATAGAGGATAGGATAGGATAGAGGATAGGATAGGATACAGGATAGGATCGAATAGAGGATAGGATAGGATAGAGGATAGGATAGGATACAGGATAGGATAGGATAGAGGATACGATATGGGATTGGATAGGATAGAGGATAGGATACGATAGAGGATAGGATAGGATAGAGGATAGGATAGGATAGAGAATAGGATATAGGATTGGATAGGATAGAGGATAGAATAGGATATAGGATACGATATGGGATTGGATAGGATAGAGGATAGGATACGATAGAGGATAGGATAGGATAGAGGATAGGATAGGATAGAGAATAGGATAGGATAGAGGATACGATAGGATAGAGGATAAGATATGGTAGGGGATAGAATAGGATTGAGGATAGGATAGGATAGTGGATAGGATAGGATAGAGCATACGATAGAGGATAGGATAGGATAGGATAGGATAGAGAATAGGATAGGATACATGGTATTATAGGGTAGAGGATAGGATAGGATAGAGGATTGAATAGTGGATTGGATAGGATAGAGGATAGGATAGGATAGAGCATACGATAGAGGATAGGATAGAATAGAGGATAGGATAGCATAGAGGATAGGATAGGATAGAGGATAGGATAGGATAGAGGATACGATATGGGATTGGATAAGATAGAGGATAGGATACGATAGAGGATAGGATAGAGGATAGGATAGGATAGAGAATAGGATATAGGATTGGATAGGATAGAGGATAGAATAGGATATAGGATACGATATGGGATTGGATAGGATAGAGGATAGGATACGATAGAGGATAGGATAGGATAGAGGATAGGATAGGATAGAGAATAGGATATAGGATTGGATAGGATAGAGGATAGGATAGGATACAGGATAGGATAGGATAGAGGATACGATACGATAGAGGATAGGATAGGATAGAGGATATGATAGGATAGGGGATTGGATAGAATAGAGGATAGGATAGGATACAGGATAGGATAGGATAGAGGATATGATAGGATAGAGGATAGGATAGGATAGAGGATAGGATACGATAGAGGATAGGATAGGATAGAGGATACGATATGGGATTGGATAGGATAGAGGATAGGATACGATAGAGGATAGGATAGGATAGAGGATAGGATAGGATAGAGAATAGGATATAGGATTGGATAGGATAGAGGATAGAATAGGATAGAGGATAGGATAGGATAGAGGATAGGATATGATAGAGGCTAGGATAGGATAGAGGATAGGATAGGATAGAGGATACGATAGGGGATTGGATAGAATAAAGGATAGGATAGGATACAGGATAGGATAGGATAGAGGATAGGATTGGGTAGAGGATAGGATAGGATAGAGGATAGGATAGGATAGAGGATAGGATAGGATAGAGCATAGGATAGGATAGAGGATAGGATAGGATAGAGGATATGATAGGATAGGATAGAGGATAGGATTGGATAGAGGATAGGATAGGATAGACGATAGGATAGGATAGAGGATAGGATAGGATAGAGGATAGGATAGGATAGAGGATAGGATAGGATAGAGGATAGGATAGGATAGAGGATACGATATAGGATTGGATAGGATAGAGGATAGGATACGATAGAGGATAGGATAGAAGAGAGGATAGGATAGGATAGAGGATATGATAGGATAGAGGATAGGATAGGATAGAGGATAGGATAGGATAGAGGATACGATAGGATAGAGGATAGGATAGGATAGAGGATAGGATAGGATAGGATAGATGATATTATAGTAAAGAGGATAGGATATGATAGAGGATAGGATACGGGACTGGATAGGATAGAGGATTGGATAGGATAGAGGATAGGATAGGATAGAGGATAGGATAGGATAGAGGATAGGATAGGATAGAGGATAGGATAGGATAGAGGATAGGATAGGATAGAGGATAGGATAGGATAGAGGATAGGATAGGATAGAGGATAGGATAGGATAGACGATAGGATAGGATAGAGGATAGGATAGAGGATAGTATAGGATAGAGGATAGGATACGATAGAGGATAGGATAGAATAGATGACAGGATAGGATAGAGGATAATATAGGATAGAGGATAGGATAGAGGATAGGATAGGATAGAGGATAGGATATGATACAGGATAGGATAGGATTGAGGAGAGGATAGGATAGAGGATAGTTTAAAATAGAAGGTAGGATAGAATAGAGGACAGGATAGGATAGAGGATAGGATACGATAGAGGATAAGATTGGATTGAGGATAGGATAGGATAGAGGATAGGATTGGATTGAGGATAGGATAGGATAGAGGATAGGATAGGATAGAGGATAGGATAGGATAGAGGATAGGATAGGATAGAGGATACGATATAGGATTGGATAGGTTAGAGGATAGGATAGAATAGAGGATAGGATAGGATAGAGGATAGGATAGGATAGAGGATATGATAGGATAGAGGGTAGGATAGGATAGCGGATAGAGGATAGGATAGGATAGAGGATACGGTATAGGATTGGATAGGATAGAGGATAGGATACGATAGAGGATAGGATAGAATAGAGGATAGGATAGGATAGAGGATAGGATAGGGTAGAGGATAGGATAGGATAGAGGATACGATATAGGATTGGATAGGTTAGAGGATAGGATAGAATAGAGGATAGGATAGGATAGAGAATAGGATAGGATAGAGGATATGATAGGATAGAGGGTAGGATAGGATAGAGGATAGAGGATGGGATAGGATAGAATAGAGGATAGGATAGGATAGAGGATAGGATAGGATAGAGGATAGGATAGGATAGGATAGATGATATTATAGTAAAGAGGATAGGATATGATAGAGGATAGGATAGGGGACTGGATAGGATAGAGGATAGGATAGGATAGAGGATAGGATAGGATAGAGGATAGGATAGGATAGAGGATAGGATAGGTTCGAGGATACGATATAGGATTCGATAGGATAGAGGATAGGATACGATAGAGGATAGGATAGAATAGAGGATAGGATAGGATAGAGGATAGGATAGGATACAGGATAGGATAGGATAGAGGATACGATATGGGATTGGATAGGATAGAGGATAGGATACGATAGAGGATAGGATAGGATAGAGGGTAGGATAGGATAGCGGATAGAGGATAGGATAGGATAGAGGATACGGTATAGGATTGGATAGGATAGAGGATAGGATACGATAGAGGATAGGATAGAATAGAGGATAGGATAGGATAGAGGATAGGATAGGATAGAGGATAGGATAGGATAGAGGATAGGATAGGATAGAGGATACGATATAGGATTGGATAGGTTAGAGGATAGGATAGAATAGAGGATAGGATAGGATAGAGGATAGGATAGGATAGAGGATATGATAGGATAGAGGGTAGGATAGGATAGCGGATAGAGGATAGGATAGGATAGAGGATACGGTATAGGATTGGATAGGATAGAGGATAGGATACGATAGAGGATAGGATAGAATAGAGGATAGGATAGGATAGAGGATAGGATAGGATAGAGGATAGGATAGGATAGAGGATACTATATAGGATTGGATAGGTTAGAGGATAGGATAGAATAGAGGATAGGATAGGATAGAGGATAGGATAGGATAGAGGATATGATAGGATATGAGATTGGATAGGATAGAGGATAGGATAGGATAGAGGATAGGATAGGATAGAGGATAGGATAGGATAGAGGATAGGATTGGATTGAGGATAGGATAGAGGATTGGATAGGATATGAGATTGAATAGGATATGAGATTGGATAGGATAGAGGATAGGATAGGATAGAGGATAGGATAGGATAGGATAGGATAGAGGATAGTATAGGATAGAGGATAGGATACGATAGAGGATAGGATAGAATAGATGACAGGATAGGATAGAGGATAATATAGGATAGAGGATAGGATAGAGGATAGGATAGGATAGAGGATAGGATATGATACAGGATAGGATAGGATTGAGGAGAGGATAGGATAGAGGATAGTTTAAAATAGAAGGTAGGATAGAATAGAGGACAGGATAGGATAGAGGATAGGATACGATAGAGGATAAGATTGGATTGAGGATAGGATAGGATAGAGGATAGGATTGGATTGAGGATAGGATAGGATAGAGGATAGGATAGGATAGAGGATAGGATAGGATAGAGGATAGGATAGGATAGAGGATACGATATAGGATTCGATAGGATAGAGGATAGGATACGATAGAGGATAGGATAGAATAGAGGATAGGATAGGATAGAGGATAGGATAGGATACAGGATAGGATAGGATAGAGGATACGATATGGGATTGGATAGGATAGAGGATAGGATACGATAGAGGATAGGATAGGATAGAGAATAGGATATAGGATTGGATAGGATAGAGGATAGAATAGGATAGAGGATAGGATAGGATAGAGGATAGGATATGATAGAGGCTAGGATAGGATAGAGGATAGGATAGGATAGAGGATAGGATACGATAGAGGATAGGATAGAATAGATGACAGGATAGGATAGAGGATAATATAGGATAGAGGATAGGATAGAGGATAGGATAGGATAGAGGATAGGATATGATACAGGATAGGATAGGATTGAGGAGAGGATAGGATAGAGGATAGTTTAAAATAGAAGGTAGGATAGAATAGAGGACAGGATAGGATAGAGGATAGGATACGATAGAGGATAAGATTGGATTGAGGATAGGATAGGATAGAGGATAGGATTGGATTGAGGATAGGATAGGATAGAGGATAGGATAGGATAGAGGATAGGATAGGATAGAGGATAGGATAGGATAGAGGATAGGATAGGATAGAGGATACGATATAGGATTGGATAGGTTAGAGGATAGGATAGAATAGAGGATAGGATAGGATAGAGGATAGGATAGGATAGAGGATATGATAGGATAGAGGGTAGGATAGGATAGCGGATAGAGGTTAGGATAGGATAGAGGATACGGTATAGGATTGGATAGGATAGAGGATAGGATACGATAGAGGATAGGATAGAATAGAGGATAGGATAGGATAGAGGATAGGATAGGATAGAGGATAGGATAGGATAGAGGATACGATATAGGATTGGATAGGTTAGAGGATAGGATAGAATAGAGGATAGGATAGGATAGAGGATAGGATAGGATAGAGGATATGATAGGATAGAGGGTAGGATAGGATAGAGGATAGAGGATGGGATAGGATAGAATAGAGGATAGGATAGGATAGAGGATAGGATAGGATAGAGGATAGGATAGGATAGGATAGATGATATTATAGTAAAGAGGATAGGATATGATAGAGGATAGGATAGGGGACTGGATAGGATAGAGGATAGGATAGGATAGAGGATAGGATAGGATAGAGGATAGGATAGGATAGAGGATAGGATAGGTTCGAGGATACGATATAGGATTCGATAGGATAGAGGATAGGATACGATAGAGGATAGTATAGAATAGAGGATAGGATAGGATAGAGGATAGGATAGGATACAGGATAGGATAGGATAGAGGATACGATATGGGATTGGATAGGATAGAGGATAGGATACGATAGAGGATAGGATAGGATAGAGGGTAGGATAGGATAGCGGATAGAGGATAGGATAGGATAGAGGATACGGTATAGGATTGGATAGGATAGAGGATAGGATACGATAGAGGATAGGATAGAATAGAGGATAGGATAGGATAGAGGATAGGATAGGATAGAGGATAGGATAGGATAGAGGATAGGATAGGATAGAGGATACGATATAGGATTGGATAGGTTAGAGGATAGGATAGAATAGAGGATAGGATAGGATAGAGGATAGGATAGGATAGAGGATATGATAGGATAGAGGGTAGGATAGGATAGCGGATAGAGGATAGGATAGGATAGAGGATACGGTATAGGATTGGATAGGATAGAGGATAGGATACGATAGAGGATAGGATAGAATAGAGGATAGGATAGGATAGAGGATAGGATAGGATAGAGGATAGGATAGGATAGAGGATACGATATAGGATTGGATAGGTTAGAGGATAGGATAGAATAGAGGATAGGATAGGATAGAGGATAGGATAGGATAGAGGATATGATAGGATATGAGATTGGATAGGATAGAGGATAGGATAGGATAGAGGATAGGATAGGATAGAGGATAGGATAGGATAGAGGATAGGATTGGATTGAGGATAGGATAGAGGATTGGATAGGATATGAGATTGAATAGGATATGAGATTGGATAGGATAGAGGATAGGATAGGATAGAGGATAGGATAGGATAGGATAGGATAGAGGATAGTATAGGATAGAGGATAGGATACGATAGAGGATAGGATAGAATAGATGACAGGATAGGATAGAGGATAATATAGGATAGAGGATAGGATAGAGGATAGGATAGGATAGAGGATAGGATATGATACAGGATAGGATAGGATTGAGGAGAGGATAGGATAGAGGATAGTTTAAAATAGAAGGTAGGATAGAATAGAGGACAGGATAGGATAGAGGATAGGATACGATAGAGGATAAGATTGGATTGAGGATAGGATAGGATAGAGGATAGGATTGGATTGAGGATAGGATAGGATAGAGGATAGGATAGGATAGAGGATAGGATAGGATAGAGGATAGGATAGGATAGAGGATACGATATAGGATTGGATAGGTTAGAGGATAGGATAGAATAGAGGATAGGATAGGATAGAGGATAGGATAGGATAGAGGATATGATAGGATAGAGGGTAGGATAGGATAGCGGATAGAGGATAGGATAGGATAGAGGATACGGTATAGGATTGGATAGGATAGAGGATAGGATACGATAGAGGATAGGATAGAATAGAGGATAGGATAGGATAGAGGATAGGATAGGATAGAGGATAGGATAGGATAGAGGATACGATATAGGATTGGATAGGTTAGAGGATAGGATAGAATAGAGGATAGGATAGGATAGAGGATAGGATAGGATAGAGGATATGATAGGATAGAGGGTAGGATAGGATAGAGGATAGAGGATAGGATAGGATAGAGGATACGGTATAGGATTGGATTGGATAGAGGATAGGATACGATAGAGGATAGGATAGAATAGAGGATAGGATAGGATAGAGGATAGGATAGGATAGAGGATAGGATAGGATAGGATAGATGATATTATAGTAAAGAGGATAAGATATGATAGAGGATAGGATAGGGGACTGGATAGGATAGAGGATAGGATAGGATAGAGGATAGGATAGGATAGAGGATAGGATAGGATAGAGGATAGGATAGGTTCGAGGATACGATATAGGATTCGATAGGATAGAGGATAGGATACGATAGAGGATAGGATAGAATAGAGGATAGGATAGGATAGAGGATAGGATAGGATACAGGATAGGATAGGATAGAGGATACGATATGGGATTGGATAGGATAAAGGATAGGATACGATAGAGGATAGGATAGGATAGAGGGTAGGATAGGATAGCGGATAGAGGATAGGATAGGATAGAGGATACGATATAGGATTGGATAGGATAGAGGATAGGATACGATAGAGGATAGGATAGAATAGAGGATAGGATAGGATAGAGGATAGGATAGGATAGAGGATAGGATAGGATAGAGGATAGGATAGGATAGAGGATACGATATAGGATTGGATAGGTTAGAGGATAGGATAGAATAGAGGATAGGATAGGATAGAGGATAGGATAGGATAGAGGATATGATAGGATAGAGGGTAGGATACGATAGCGGATAGAGGATAGGATAGGATAGAGGATACGGTATAGGATTGGATAGGATAGAGGATAGGATACGATAGAGGATAGGATAGAATAGAGGATAGGATAGGATAGAGGATAGGATAGGATAGAGGATAGGATAGGATAGGATAGATGATATTATAGTAAAGAGGATAGGATATGATAGAGGATAGGATAGGGGACTGGATAGGATAGAGGATAGGATAGGATAGAGGATAGGATAGGATAGAGGATAGGATAGGATAGAGGATAGGGTAGGATTGAGTATAGGATAGGATACATGGTATAATAGGGTAGAGGATCGAATAGGATAGAGGATTGGATAGGGGATTGGATAGGATAGAGGATAGGACAGGATAGAGCATACGATAGAGGACAGGATAGGATAGAGGATAGGATATGATAGAGGATAGGATAGGATATGAGATTGGATAGGATAGAGGATAGGATAGGATAGAGGATAGGATAGGATAGAGGATAGGATACGATAGAGGATAGGATTGGATTGAGGATAGGATAGAGGATTGGATAGGATATGAGATTGAATAGGATATGAGATTGGATAGGATAGAGGATAGGATAGGATAGAGGATAGGATAGGATAGGATAGGATAGAGGATAGTATAGGATAGAGGATAGGATACGATAGAGGATAGGATAGAATAGATGACAGGATAGGATAGAGGATAATATAGGATAGAGGATAGGATAGAGGATAGGATAGGATAGAGGATAGGATATGATACAGGATAGGATAGGATTGAGGAGAGGATAGGATAGAGGATAGTATAAAATAGAAGGTAGGATAGAATAGAGGACAGGATAGGATAGAGGATAGGATACGATAGAGGATAAGATTGGATTGAGGATAGGATAGGATAGAGGATAGGATTGGATTGAGGATAGGATAGGATAGAGGATAGGATAGGATAGAGGATAGGATAGGATAGAGGATAGGATAGGATAGAGGATAGGATAGGATAGAGGATACGATATAGGATTGGATAGGTTAGAGGATAGGATAGAATAGAGGATAGGATAGGATAGAAGATAGGATGGGATAGAGAATATGATAGGATAGAGGGTAGGATAGGATAGCGGATAGAGGATAGGATAGGATAGAGGATACGGTATAGGATTGGATAGGATAGAGGATAGGATACGATAGAGGATAGGATAGAATAGAGGATAGGATAGGATAGAGGATAGGATAGGATACAGGATAGGATAGGATAGAGGATACGATATGGGATTGGATAGGATAGAGGATAGGATACGATAGAGGATAGGATAGGATAGAGGATAGGATAGGATAGAGAATAGGATATAGGATTGGATAGGATAGGGGATAGAATAGGATAGAGGATAGGATAGGATAGAGGATAGGATATGATAGAGGCTAGGATAGGATAGAGGATAGGATAGGATAGAGGATACGATAGGGGATTGGATAGAATAAAGGATAGGATAGGATACAGGATAAGATAGGATAGAGGATAGGATTGGGTAGAGGATAGGATAGGATAGAGGATAGGATAGGATAGAGGATAGGATAGGATAGAGCATAGGATAGGATAGAGGATAGGATAGGATAGAGGATATGATAGGATAGGATAGATAATAGGATTGGATAGAGGATAGGATAGGATAGACGATAGGATAGGATAGAGGATAGGATAGGATAGAGGATAGGATAGGATAGAGGATAGGATAGGATAGAGGATAGGATAGGATAGAGGATAGGATAGGATAGAGGATACGATATAGGATTGGATAGGATAGAGGATAGGATACGATAGAGGATAGGATAGAAGAGAGGATAGGATAGGATAGAGGATAGGATAGGATAGAGGATAGGATAGGATATAGGATACGATATGGGATTGGATAGGATAGAGGATAGGATAGGATAGACGATAGGATTGGATAGAGGATAGGATAGGATAGAGGATAGGATAGGATAGAGGATTGGATAGGATAGAGGATAGGATTGGATTGAGGATAGACAGGATAGAGGATCGAATAGGATAGAGGATAGGATAGCATAGAGGATAGGATAGGATAGAGGATAGGGTAGGATTGAGTATAGGATAGGATACATGGTATAATAGAGTAGAGGATCGGATAGGATAGAGGATTGGATAGGGGATTGGATAGGATACAGGATAGGATAGGATAGAGCATACGATAGAGGACAGGATAGGATAGAGGATAGGATATGATAGAGGATAGGATAGGATATGAGATTGGATAGGATAGAGGATAGGATAGGATAGAGGATAGGATAGGATACAGGATAGGATTGGATTGAGGATAGGATAGGATAGAGGATAGAATAGGATAGAGGATAGGATAGGATAGACGATAGGATAGGATAGAGGATAGGATATGATAGAGTATAGGATAGGATAGAGGATAGGATAGGATAGAGGATAGGATAGGATATAGGATACGATATGGGATTGGATAGGATAGAGGATAGGATAGGATAGACGATAGGATTGGATAGAGGATAGGATAGGATAGAGGATAGGATAGGATAGAGGATTGGATAGGATAGAGGATAGGATTGGATTGAGGATAGACAGGATAGAGGATCGAATAGGATAGAGGATAGGATAGCATAGAGGATAGGATAGGATAGAGGATAGGGTAGGATTGAGTATAGGATAGGATACATGGTATAATAGAGTAGAGGATCGGATAGGATAGAGGATTGGATAGGGGATTGGATAGGATACAGGATAGGATAGGATAGAGCATACGATAGAGTACAGGATAGGATAGAGGATAGGATATGATAGAGGATAGGATAGGATATGAGATTGGATAGGATAGAGGATAGGATAGGATAGAGAATAGGATAGGATACAGGATAGGATTGGATTGAGGATAGGATAGGATAGAGGATAGAATAGGATAGAGGATAGGATAGGATAGACGATAGGATAGGATAGAGGATAGGATATGATAGAGTATAGGATAGGATAGAGGATAGGATAGGATAGAGGATAGGATAGGATATAGGATACGATATGGGATTGGATAGGATAGAGGATAGGATAGGATAGACGATAGGATTGGATAGAGGATAGGATAGGATAGAGGATAGGATAGGATAGAGGATTGGATAGGATAGAGGATAGGATTGGATTGAGGATAGACAGGATAGAGGATCGAATAGGATAGAGGATAGGATAGCATAGAGGATAGGATAGGATAGAGGATAGGGTAGGATTGAGTATAGGATAGGATACATGGTATAATAGAGTAGAGGATCGGATAGGATAGAGGATTGGATAGGGGATTGGATAGGATACAGGATAGGATAGGATAGAGCATACGATAGAGTACAGGATAGGATAGAGGATAGGATATGATAGAGGATAGGATAGGATATGAGATTGGATAGGATAGAGGATAGGATAGGATAGAGAATAGGATAGGATACAGGATAGGATTGGATTGAGGATAGGATAGGATAGAGGATAGAATAGGATAGAGGATAGGATAGGATAGACGATAGGATAGGATAGAGGATAGGATATGATAGAGTATAGGATAGGATAGAGGATAGGATAGGATAGAGGATAGGATACAGGATTGGATAGGATAGAGGATAGGATACGATAGAGGATACTAAAGGATAGAGTATAGGATTGGATTGAGGATAGGATAGAGCATACGATAGAGGATAGGATAGGATAGGATAGAGAATAGGATAGGATACATGGTATTATAGGGTTGAGGATAGGATAGGGTAGAGGATAGGATAGGGGATTGGATAGGATAGAGGATAGGATAGGATAGAGCATACGATAGTGGATAGGATAGGATAGAGGATAGGATAGGATAGAGAATAGGATAGGATAGAGGATAGGTTAGGATTGAGGATAGGATAGGATTAAGGATAGGATAGGGGATAGGATAGGATAGAGTATAGGATTGGATAGTGGATAGGATAGGATAGAGCATACGATAGAGCATAGGATAGGATAGGATAGAGAATAGGATAGGATACATGGTATTATAGGGTAGAGGATAGGATAGGGGATTGGATAGGATAGAGTATAGGATAGGATAGAGCATACGATAGGATAGAGGATAGGATAAGATTCAGGATAGGATAGCATAGATGATAGGATGGTATAGAGTATAGGATAGGATTTCATAAATGATAGGATAGGATAGAGGATAGGATAGAATTGAGAAGAGGATAGGATAGAGGATAGGATAGGATAGGATAGAGGATAGGATAGGATAGAGGATAGGATAGGATAGACGATAGGATAGGATAGAGGATAGGATATGATAGATGATAGGATAGGATAGAGAATAGGATAGGATAGGATTGAGGATAGGATAGGATAGAGGATAGGAAAGGATAGAGGATACTATAGGATAGAGGATACGATAGGATTGAGGATAGGATAGGAATGAGGATAGGATAGGATAGAGGATAGCATAGGGGATTGGATAGGATGGAGGATAGGATAGGATGGAGGATAGGATAGGATAGGATTGAGGATAGGATAGGATAGAGGATAGGATAGGATGGTGGATAGGATAGAGGATTGGATAGGATAGAGGATAGGATACGATAGAAGATAGGATACGATAGAGGATAGGATATGATAGAGGATAGGATAGGATATGAGATTGAATAGGATAGAGGATAGGATAGGATAGAGGATAGGATAGGATGGAGGAGAGGATAGGATAGAGGATAGGATAGGATTGAGGAGAGGATAGGATAGAGGATAGGATAGGATAGGAGAGAGGATATTATAGGATAGTATAGAGGATAGGATATGATAGAGGATAGGATAGAGGACTGGATAGGATAGAGGATAGGATAGGATAGAGGATAGGATAGGATAGAGGATGCGATATAGGATTGGATAGGATAGAGGATAGAATAGGATATAGGATACGATATGGGATTGGATAGGATAGAGGATAGGATACGATAGAGGATAGGATAGGATAGATGATAGGATAGGATAGAGAATAGGATATAGGATTGGATAGGATAGAGGATAGGATAGGATACAGGATAGGATAGGATAGAGGATACGATACGATAGAGGATAGGATAGGATAGAGGATATGATAGGATAGGGGATTGGATAGAATAGAGGATAGGATAGGATACAGGATAGGATAGGATAGAGGATATGATAGGATAGAGGATAGGATAGGATAGAGGATAGGATAGGATAGAGGATACGATAGGATAGAGGATAGGATAGGATAGAGGATAGGATAGGATAGGATAGATGATATTATAGTAAAGAGGATAGGATATGATAGAGGATAGGATAGAGGATAGGATAGGATAGAGGATAGGATAGGATAGAGGATAGGATAGGATAGAGGATAGGATAGGATAGAGGATAGGATAGGATAGAGGATAGGATAGGATAGAGGATAGGATAGGATAGAGGATAGGATAGGATAGAGGATAGGATAGGATAGAGGATAGGATAGGATAGAGGATAGGATAGGATAGAGGATAGGATAGGATAGAGGATAGGATAGGATAGAGGATAGGATAGGATAGAGGATAGGATAGGATAGAGGATAGGATAGGATAGAGGATAGGATAGGATAGAGGATAGGATAGGATAGAGGATAGGATAGGATAGAGGATAGGATAGGATAGAGGATAGGATAGGATAGAGGATAGGATAGGATAGAGGATAGGATAGGATAGAGGATAGGATAGGATAGAGGATAGGATAGGATAGAGGATAGGATAGGATAGAGGATAGGATAGGATAGAGGATAGGATAGGATAGAGGATACGATATAGGATTGGATAGGTTAGAGGATAGGATAGAATAGAGGATAGGATAGGATAGAGGATAGGATAGGATAGAGGATATGATAGGATAGAGGGTAGGATAGGATAGAGGATAGAGGATATTATAGTAAAGAGGATAGGATATGATAGAGGATAGGATAGGGGACTGGATAGGATAGAGGATAGGATAGGATAGAGGATAGGATAGGATAGAGGATAGGATAGGTTCGAGGATACGATATAGGATTCGATAGGATAGAGGATAGGATACGATAGAGGATAGGATAGAATAGAGGATAGTATAGGATAGAGGATAGGATAGCATACAGGATAGGATAGGATAGAGGATACGATATGGGATTGGATAGGATAGAGGATAGGATACGATAGAGGATAGGATAGGATAGAGGATAGGATAGGATAGAGAATAGGATATAGGATTGGATAGGATAGAGGATAGAATAGGATAGAGGATAGGATAGGATAGAGGATAGGATATGATAGAGGCTAGGATAGGATAGAGGATAGGATAGGATAGAGGATACGATAGGGGATTGGATAGAATAAAGGATAGGATAGGATACAGGATAGGATAGGATAGAGGATAGGATTGGGTAGAGGATAGGATAGGATAGAGGATAGGATAGGATAGAGGATAGGATAGGATAGAGCATAGGATAGGATAGAGGATAGGATAGGATAGAGGATATGATAGGATAGGATAGAGGATAGGATTGGATAGAGGATAGGATAGGATAGACGATAGGATAGGATAGAGGATAGGATAGGATAGAGGATAGGATAGGATAGAGGATAGGATAGGATAGAGGATAGGATAGGATAGAGGATACGATATAGGATAGGATACGATAGAGGATAGGATAGAAGAGAGGATAGGATAGGATAGAGGATATGATAGGATAGAGGATAGGATAGGATAGAGGATAGGATAGGATTGAGGATAGGATAGAGGATTGGATAGGATAGAAGATAGGATACGATATAGGATAGGACATGATAGAGGATAGGATAGGATATGAGATTGAATAGGATATGAGATTGGATAGGATAGAGGATAGGATAGGATAGAGGATAGGATAGGATAGGATAGGATAGAGGATAGTATAGGATAGAGGATAGGATACGATAGAGGATAGGATAGAATAGAGGACAGGATAGGATAGAGGATAATATAGGATAGAGGATAGGATAGAGGATAGGATAGGATAGAGGATAGGATATGATACAGGATAGGATAGGATTGAGGAGAGGATAGGATAGAGGATAGTTTAAAATAGAAGGTAGGATAGAATAGAGGACAGGATAGGATAGAGGATAGGATACGATAGAGGATAAGATTGGATTGAGGATAGGATAGGATAGAGCATAGGATTGGATTGAGGATAGGATAGGATAGAGGATAGGATAGGATAGAGGATAGGATAGGATAGAGGATAGGATAGGATAGAGGATAGGATAGGATAGAGGATACGATATAGGATTGGATAGGTTAGAGGATAGGATAGAATAGAGGATAGGATAGGATAGAGGATAGGATAGGATAGAGGATAGGATAGGATAGAGGATAGGATAGGATAGCGGATAGAGGATAGGATAGGATAGAGGATACGGTATAGGATTGGATAGGATAGAGGATAGGATACGATAGAGGATAGGATAGAATAGAGGATAGGATAGGATAGAGGATAGGATAGGATAGAGGACAGGATAGGATAGGATAGATGATATTATAGTAAAGAGGATAGGATATGATAGAGGATAGGATAGGGGACTGGATAGGATAGAGGATAGGATAGGATAGAGGATAGGATAGGATAGAGGATAGGATAGGATAGAGGATAGGATAGGATAGAGGATAGGATAGGTTCGAGGATACGATATAGGATTCGATAGGATAGAGGATAGGATACGATAGAGGATAGGATACGATAGAGGATAGGATAGAAGAGAGGATAGGATAGGATAGAGGATAGGATAGGATAGAGGATAGGATAGGATATAGGATACGATATGGGATTGGATAGGATAGAGGATAGGATAGGATAGACGATAGGATTGGATAGAGGATAGGATAGGATAGAGGATAGGATAGGATAGAGGATTGGATAGGATAGAGGATAGGATTGGATTGAGGATAGACAGGATAGAGGATCGAATAGGATAGAGGATAGGATAGCATAGAGGATAGGATAGGATAGAGGATAGGGTAGGATTGAGTATAGGATAGGATACATGGTATAATAGGGTAGAGGATCGAATAGGATAGAGGATTGGATATGATAGAGGATACTATAGGATATGAGATTGGATAGGATAGAGGATAGGATAGGATAGAGGATAAGATAGGATAGAGGATAGGATAGGATAGAGGATAGGATAGGATAGAGGATAGGATATGATAGAGGATAGGATTGGATTAAGGATAGGATAGGATAGAGAATAGGATAGGATACATGATATAATAGAGTAGAGGATCGGATAGGATAGAGGATTGGATAGGGGATTGGATAGGATACAGGATAGGATAGGATAGAGCATACGATAGAGGACAGGATAGGATAGAGGATAGGATATGATAGAGGATAGGATAGGATATGAGATTGGGTAGGATAGAGGATAGGATAGGATAGAGGATAGGATAGGATAGAGGATAGGATAGGATAGAGGATAGGATTGGATTGAGGATAGGATAGGATAGAGGATAGAATAGGATAGAGGATAGGATAGGATAGACGATAGGATAGGATAGAGGATAGGATATGATAGAGTATAGGATAGGATATAGGATAGGATAGGATAGAGGATAGGATACAGGATTGGATAGGATAGAGGAGAGGATACGATAGAGGATACTAAAGGATAGAGTATAGGATTGGATTGAGGATAGGATAGAGCATACGATAGAGGATAGGATAGGATAGGATAGAGAATAGGATAGGATACATGGTATTATAGGGTTGAGGATAGGATAGGGTAGAGGATAGGATAGGGGATTGGATAGGATAGAGGATAGGATAGGATAGAGCATACGATAGTGGATAGGATAGGATAGAGGATAGGATAGGATAGAGAATAGGATAGGATAGAGGATAGGTTAGGATTGAGGATAGGATAGGATTAAGGATAGGATAGGGGATAGGATAGGATAGAGTATAGGATAGGATAGAGCATACGATAGGATAGAGGATAGGATAAGATTCAGGATAGGATAGCATAGATGATAGGATGGTATAGAGTATAGGATAGGATTTCATAAATGATAGGATAGGATTGAGGATAGGATAGAATTGAGAAGAGGATAGGATAGAGGATAGGATAGGATAGGATAGAGGATAGGATAGGATAGAGGATAGGATAGGATAGACGATAGGATAGGATAGAGGATAGGATATGATAGATGATAGGATAGGATAGAGAATAGGATAGGATAGGATTGAGGATAGGATAGGATAGAGGATAGGAAAGGATAGAGGATACTATAGGATAGAGGATACGATAGGATTGAGGATAGGATAGGAATGAGGATAGGATAGGATAGAGGATAGCATAGGGGATTGGATAGGATGGAGGATAGGATAGGATGGAGGATAGGATAGGATAGGATTGAGGATAGGATAGGATAGAGGATAGGATAGGATGGTGGATAGGATAGAGGATTGGATAGGATAGAGGATAGGATACGATAGAAGATAGGATACGATAGAGGATAGGATATGATAGAGGATAGGTTGGATATGAGATTGAATAGGATAGAGGATAGGATAGGATAGAGGATAGGATAGGATGGAGGAGAGGATAGGATAGAGGATAGGATAGGGGATTGATAGGATATAGATTAGGATGGGATAGAATATATTATAGGATAGAGGATAGGATAGGATAGAGGATAGGATAGGATAGACGATAGGATAGGATAGAGGATAGGATATGATAGATGATAGGATAGGATAGAGAAGAGGATAGGATAGGATTGAGGATAGGATAGGATTGAGGATAGGATAGGATAGAGGATAGGAAAGGATAGAGGATACTATAGGACAGAGGATACGATAGGATTGAGGATAGGATAGGTATGAGGATAGGATAGGATTGAGGATAGGATAGGGGATTGGATAGGATGGAGGATAGGATAGGATGGAGGATAGGATAGGATAGCATTGAGGATAGGATAGGATAGAGGATAGGATAGGATAGTGGATGGGATAGAGGATTGGATAGGATAGAGGATAGGATACGATAGAAGATAGGATACGATAGAGGATAGGATATGATAGAGGATAGGATAGGATATGAGATTGAATAGGATAGAGGATAGGATAGGATAGAGGATAGGATAGGATGGAGGAGAGGATAGGATAGAGGATAGGATAGGATTGAGGAGAGGATAGGATAGAGGATAGGATAGGATAGAGGATAGGATAGGATAGAGGATAGGAGAGGATAGAGTATAGCATTGGATTGAGGATAGGATAGGATAGAGGATAGAATAGGATAGAGTATAGGATAGGATAGAGGATAGGATAAGATAGAGGATAGGATAGAATAGAGGACAGGATAGGATAGAGGATAAGATAGGATAGTGGATAGGATAGGATAGAGGATAGGATAGGATAGAGGATAGGATAGAGGATAGGATAGGATAGAGGATAGGATAGGATAGAGGCTAGGATAGGATAGAGGATAGGATAGGATAGGATAGAGGATAGGATAGGATAGGATAGAGGATAGGATTGGATAGGATAGAGGATATTACAGGATAGAGGATAGGATTGGATAGAGGATAGGATAGGATAGAGAATTGGATAGGATAGAGGATAGGATAGGATAGAGGATAGGATAGGGGATTGATAGGATAGAGATTAGGATGGGATAGAGGATATTATAGGATAGAGGATAGGATAGGATAGAGGATAGGATACGATAGAGGATAGGATAGGATAGAGGATAGGATAGGATAGAGGATAGGATAGGATAGAGGATACGATATAGGATTGGATAGGATGGAGGATAGGATACGATAGAGGATAGGATAGAAGAGAGGATAGGATAGGATAGAGGATAGGATAGGATAGAGGATAGGATAGGATATAGGATACGATATGGGATTGGATAGGATAGAGGATAGGATAGGATAGACGATAGGATTGGATAGAGGATAGGATAGGATAGAGGATAGGATAGGATAGAGGATAGGATAGGATAGAGGATAGGATAGGATATAGGATACGATATGGGATTGGATAGGATAGAGGATAGGATAGGATAGACGATAGGATTGGATAGAGGATAGAATAGGATAGAGGATAGGATAGCATAGAGGATAGGATAGGATAGAGGATAGGGTAGGATTGAGTATAGGATAGGATACATGGTATAATAGGGTAGAGGATCGAATAGGATAGAGGATTGAATATGATAGAGGATACTATAGGATATGAGATTGGATAGGATAGAGGATAGGATAGGATAGAGGATAGGATATGATAGAGGATAGGATTGGATTAAGGATAGGATAGGATAGATAATAGGATAGGATACATGATATAATAGAGTAGAGGATCGGATAGGATAGAGGATTGGATAGGGGATTGGATAGGATACAGGATAGGATAGGATAGAGCATACGATAGAGGACAGGATAGGATAGAGGATAGGATATGATAGAGGATAGGATAGGATATGAGATTGGATAGGATAGAGGATAGGATAGGATAGAGGATAGGATAGGATAGAGGATAGGATTGGATTGAGGATAGGATAGGATAGAGGATAGAATAGGATAGAGGATAGGATAGGATAGACGATAGGATAGGATAGAGGATAGGATATGATAGAGTATAGGATAGGATAGAGGATAGGATAGGATAGAGGATAGGATACAGGATTGGATAGGATAGAGGATAGGATACGATAGAGGATACTAAAGGATAGAGTATAGGATTGGATTGAGGATAGGATAGAGCATACGATAGAGGATAGGATAGGATAGGATAGAGAATAGGATAGGATACATGGTATTATAGGGTTGAGGATAGGATAGGGTAGAGGATAGGATAGGGGATTGGATAGGATAGAGGATAGGATAGGATAGAGCATACGATAGTGGATAGGATAGGATAGAGAATAGGATAGGATAGAGAATAGGATAGGATAGAGGATAGGTTAGGATTGAGGATAGGATAGGATTAAGGATAGGATAGGGGATAGGATAGGATAGAGTATAGGATTGGATAGTGGATATAATAGGATAGAGCATACGATAGAGGATAGGATAGGATAGGATAGAGAATAGGATAGGATACATGGTGTTATAGGGTAGAGGATAGGATAGGATTGAGGATAGGATACGATAGAAGATAGGATACGATAGAGGATTGGATATGATAGAGGATAGGATAGGATATGAGATTGAATAGGATAGACGATAGGATAGGATAGAGGATAGGATAGGATAGAGGATAGGATAGAGGATTGGATAGGATAGAGGATAGGATACGATAGAGGATAGGATACAATAGAGTATAGGATTGGATTGAGGATAGGATAGGATAGAGGATAGAATAGGATAGAGAATAGGATAGGATTGAGGAGAGGATAGGATAGAGGATAGGATAGGATAGAGGATAGGATAGGATAGAGGATAGGATAGGATAGAGGATAGGATAGAGGATAGGATAGAGGATAGGATAGGATAGGATAGAGGATAGAAGAGACGATATTATAGAGGATAGGATAGGATAGAGAATAGGATAGGATGGAGGATAGGATAGAGGATAGGATACGATAAGAGGATAGGATAGGATAGAGGATAGGATAGGATTGAGGATAGGATAGGATAGAGGATATGATATGATAGATGATAGGATAGGATAGAGGATAGGATAGGATAGAGGATAGGATAGGATAGAGGATAGGATAGGATAGAGGATAGGATAGGATAGAGTATAGGATAGGATAGAGGATAGGATAGGATAAAGGATAGGATAGAGGATAGGATAGAGGATAGGATAGGATAGGATAGAGAATAGGATAGGATACATGGTATTATAGGGTAGAGGATAGGATAGGGTAGAGGATAGGATAGGGGATTGGATAGGATAGAGGATAGGATAGGATAGAGCATACGATAGTGGATAGGATAGGATAGAGGATAGGATAGGATAGAGTATATTATTGGATTCAGGATAGGATAGGATAGTGGATAGGATAAGATAGAGGATAGGATAGAATAGAGTACAGGATAGGATAGAGGATAGGATACAGGATTGGATAGG
Source organism: Halictus rubicundus (assembly GCF_050948215.1). Lineage (NCBI taxonomy): Eukaryota > Metazoa > Arthropoda > Insecta > Hymenoptera > Halictidae > Halictus > Halictus rubicundus. The sequence goes on along the minus strand of NW_027488579.1, from coordinate 1,545,472 downwards.
ACAGAGGATAGGATAGGATAGAGCATACGATAGTGGATAGGATAGGATAGAGGATAGGATAGGATAGAGAATACTATAATATAGAAGATAGGATAGGATAGAGGATAGGATAGAGGATACGATATAGGATTGGATAGGATGGAGGATAGGATACGATAGAGGATAGGATAGAAGAGAGGATAGGATAGGATAGAGGATAGGATAGGATAGAGGATAGGATAGGATATAGGATACGATATGGGATTGGATAGGATAGAGGATAGGATAGGATAGACGATAGGATTGGATAGAGGATAGGATAGGATAGAGGATAGGATAGGATAGAGGATTGGATAGGATAGAGGATAGGATTGGATTGAGGATAGACAGGATAGAGGATAGAATAGGATAGAGGATAGGATAGCATAGAGGATAGGATAGGATAGAGGATAGGGTAGGATTGAGTATAGGATAGGATACATGGTATAATAGGGTAGAGGATCGAATAGGATAGAGGATTGAATATGATAGAGGATACTATAGGATATGAGATTGGATAGGATAGAGGATAGGATAGGATAGAGGATAGGATATGATAGAGGATAGGATTGGATTAAGGATAGGATAGGATAGATAATAGGATAGGATACATGATATAATAGAGTAGAGGATTGGATAGGATAGAGGATTGGATAGGGGATTGGATAGGATACAGGATAGGATAGGATAGAGCATACGATAGAGGACAGGATAGGATAGAGGATAGGATATGATAGAGGATAGGATAGGATATGAGATTGGATAGGATAGAGGATAGGATAGGATAGAGGATAGGATAGGATAGAGGATAGGATTGGATTGAGGATAGGATAGGATAGAGGATAGAATAGGATAGAGGATAGGATAGGATAGACGATAGGATAGGATAGAGGATAGGATATGATAGAGTATAGGATAGGATAGAGGATAGGATAGGATAGAGGATAGGATACAGGATTGGATAGGATAGAGGATAGGATACGATAGAGGATACTAAAGGATAGAGTATAGGATTGGATTGAGGATAGGATAGAGCATACGATAGAGGATAGGATAGGATAGGATAGAGAATAGGATAGGATACATGGTATTATAGGGTTGAGGATAGGATAGGGTAGAGGATAGGATAGGGGATTGGATAGGATAGAGGATAGGATAGGATAGAGCATACGATAGTGGATAGGATAGGATAGAGAATAGGATAGGATAGAGAATAGGATAGGATAGAGGATAGGTTAGGATTGAGGATAGGATAGGATTAAGGATAGGATAGGGGATAGGATAGGATAGAGTATAGGATTGGATAGTGGATATAATAGGATAGAGCATACGATAGAGGATAGGATAGGATAGGATAGAGAATAGGATAGGATACATGGTGTTATAGGGTAGAGGATAGGATAGGATTGAGGATAGGATACGATAGAAGATAGGATACGATAGAGGATTGGATATGATAGAGGATAGGATAGGATATGAGATTGAATAGGATAGACGATAGGATAGGATAGAGGATAGGATAGGATAGAGGATAGGATAGAGGATTGGATAGGATAGAGGATAGGATACGATAGAGGATAGGATACAATAGAGTATAGGATTGGATTGAGGATAGGATAGGATAGAGGATAGAATAGGATAGAGAATAGGATAGGATTGAGGAGAGGATAGGATAGAGGATAGGATAGGATAGAGGATAGGATAGGATAGAGGATAGGATAGGATAGAGGATAGGATAGAGGATAGGATAGAGGATAGGATAGGATAGGATAGAGGATAGAAGAGACGATATTATAGAGGATAGGATAGGATAGAGAATAGGATAGGATGGAGGATAGGATAGAGGATAGGATACGATAAGAGGATAGGATAGGATAGAGGATAGGATAGGATTGAGGATAGGATAGGATAGAGGATATGATATGATAGATGATAGGATAGGATAGAGGATAGGATAGGATAGAGGATAGGATAGGATAGAGGATAGGATAGGATAGAGGATAGGATAGGATAGAGGATAGGATAGGATAGAGTATAGGATAGGATAGAGGATAGGATAGGATAGAGGATAGGATAGAGGATAGGATAGAGGATAGGATAGGATAGGATAGAGAATAGGATAGGATACATGGTATTATAGGGTAGAGGATAGGATAGGGTAGAGGATAGGATAGGGGATTGGATAGGATAGAGGATAGGATAGGATAGAGCATACGATAGTGGATAGGATAGGATAGAGGATAGGATAGGATAGAGTATATTATTGGATTCAGGATAGGATAGGATAGTGGATAGGATAAGATAGAGGATAGGATAGAATAGAGTACAGGATAGGATAGAGGATAGGATACAGGATTGGATAGGACAGAGGATAGGATAGGATAGAGCATACGATAGTGGATAGGATAGGATAGAGGATAGGATAGGATAGAGAATACTATAATATAGAAGATAGGATAGGATAGAGGATAGGATAGAGGATAGGATAGGATAGAGGATAGGATAGGATAGAGGATAGGATAGGATAGAGGATAGGATAGGATAGAGGATAGGATAGGATAGAGGATAGGATAGAGGATAGGATAGGATAGGATAGAGGATAGAAGAGACGATATTATAGAGGATAGGATAGGATAGAGAATAGGATAGGATGGAGGATAGGATAGAGGATAGGATACGATAAGAGGATAGGATAGAATAGAGGATAGGATAGGATTGAGGATAGGATAGGATAGAGGATAGGATAGGATAGAGGATAGGATAGGATAGGATTGAGGATAGGATAGGATAGAGGATAGGATAGGATAGTGGATAGGATAGAGGATTGGATAGGATAGAGGATAGGATACGATAGAAGATAGGATACGATACAGGATAGGATATGATAGAGGATAGGATAGGATATGAGATTGAATAGGATAGAGGATAGGATAGGATAGAGGATAGGATAGGATGGAGGAGAGGATAGGATAGAGGATAGGATAGGATTGAGGAGAGGATAGGATAGAGGATAGGATAGGATAGAGGATAGGATAGGATAGAGGATAGGAGAGGATAGAGTATAGCATTGGATTGAGGATAGGATAGGATAGAGGATAGAATAGGATAGAGTATAGGATAGGATAGAGGATAGGATAAGATAGAGGATAGGATAGAATAGAGGACAGGATAGGATAGAGGATAAGATAGGATAGAGGATAGGATAGGATAGAGGATAGGATAGGATAGAGGATAGGATAGAGGATAGGATAGGATAGAGGATAGGATAGGATAGAGGATAGGATAGGATAGAGGATAGGATAGGATAGGATAGAGGATAGGATAGGATAGGATAGAGGATAGGATTGGATAGGATAGAGGATATTACAGGATAGAGGATAGGATTGGATAGAGGATAGGATAGGATAGAGAATTGGATAGGATAGAGGATAGGATAGGATAGAGGATAGGATAGGGGATTGATAGGATAGAGATTAGGATGGGATAGAGGATATTATAGGATAGAGGATAGGATAGGATAGAGGATAGGATAGGATAGAGGATAGGATAGGATAGAGGATAGGATAGGATAGAGGATAGGATAGGATAGAGGATAGGATAGGATAGAGGATAGGATAGGATAGAGGATAGGATAGGATAGAGGATAGGATAGGATAGAGGATAGGATAGGATAGAGGATAGGATAGAGGATTGGATAGGATAGAGGATAGGATACGATAGAGGATAGGATACAATAGAGTATAGGATTGGATTGAGGATAGGATAGGATAGAGGATAGAATAGGATAGAGAATAGGATAGGATTGAGGTGAGGATAGGATAGAGGATAGGATAGGATAGAGGATAGGATAGGATAGAGGATAGGATAGAGGATAGGATAGAGGATAGGATAGGATAGGATAGAGGATAGAAGAGACGATATTATAGAGGAAAGGATAGGATAGAGGATAGGATAGAGGATAGGATAGAGGATAGGATAGAGGATAGGATAGAGGATTGGATAGGATAGAGGATAGGATACGATAGAAGATAGGATACGATAGAGGATAGGATATGATAGAGGATAGGATAGGATATGAGATTGAATAGGATAGAGGATAGGATAGGATAGAGGATAGGATGGGATAGAGGATAGGATACGATAGAAGAGACGATATTATAGAGGAAAGGATAGGATAGAGAATAGGATAGGATGGAGGATAGGATAGAGGATAGGATACGATAAGAGGATAGGATAGGATAGAGGATAGGATAGGATTGAGGATAGGATAGGATAGAGGATAGGATATGATAGATGATAGGATAGGATAGAGGATAGGATAGGATAGAGGAAAGGATAGGATAGAGGATAGGATAGGCTAGAGGATAGGATAGGAGAGACGATATTATAGGATAGAGGATAGGATATGATAGATGATAGGATAGGATAGAGGATAGGATAGGATAGGATTGAGGATAGGATAGGATTGAGGATAGGATAGGAGAGAGGATAGGATAGGATAGAGGATACTATAGGATAGAGGATACGATAGGATTGAGGATAGGATAGGAATGAGGATAGGATAGGATTGAGGATAGGATAGGAATGAGGATAGGATAGGATTGAGGATAGGATACGATAGAGGATAGGATACAATAGAGTATAGGATTGGATTGAGGATAGGATAAAATAGAGGATAGAATAGGATAGAGAATAGGATAGGATTGAAGAGAGGATAGGATAGAGGATAGGATAGGATAGAGGATAGGATAGAGGATAGGATGAGAGCAAAGTGAACTACCAAGGAGTAAGGTGCTAAGAGTCAAAAGTTTCAGTAAATTCAGTCTGAATGCGCGAAGTTTTTGAGATTAAAACTAGCATAGGGAGAGAAAAAGAAAGTTTTAACGTGCGATTATGGAGTACGTGGAACTTTAAAGTGATAAAAACGCGATCAATCCGTAGGATAAACGAGATTCGGAAGAGTTCGTTAAAATCTAACAGGAAATAAGGGAAAATTAGGAGTATAATAGACTTACTAGACACTTTTTGATAAAACAAAAGTAAAAAGAACCGAAATAAAGGAACAGTTGCATATAAAAGTGAAAAAAAAAAAAAAGAAGTGAAAAAGATCAATTAACACTTTGAATTGGACTAAATTAAAGTTGAACGGGCTGTGTAGTTTTGCTTAATTAATTAATTAATTAATTAATTGTTCGATTAAATAATTGAGTGACCGATTTTTGGACTTTTTACAAAAATTTTGAATCCGCGAAAAGTGTGTGAGAACTCTGAGAAAACAAAGGATACGTCGCGAGGGGTCGGTACGAACACCAGGCCAAACACCTACGAGAAGGTAGGAAAGTGTTTACCCTATATAAAAAGGGTTAGGCATGTGATTCGCGTAACGGATTCCTGAATTTTCTCCGATCTGAATGAAAATTTATATCCGGGCTTTATAAGGAAGGACCAGCAGAATAGGGGAAATTGGGAGATATTTCTCCCGGGTGGGAACAATTTTTCGACTCACCCCTCCCTTTTCGAGATACGGTCGACAAAAAGCCTGGGTATAGAGATAGGAAAAAAAGCGATAAGTGAAAGTTGGTGAGGGCCTCGAGACCTTTAAAACGAGCCCAAGAACGGCCAAATCGGATAAAGTAGATTTTTAGACTATACCGGGTGGCGAAAAGTTTTCGAACATTTTTGGAAAAAGCAAGCACGTGTAGCCCTTCTAAACTAAATTTCGGAAAAGTAGGGTGGGGTGGGGTTGGGAAAACCCCGTGGTGCAAAAAAATCCGCGAATTCGCATTTTTTCGCCAAAAACCGGCTTTTACGAGAAGAAGGAGACTTTTCTCGCGAAAACACAGAATAGGCCGGCGACCAGAAACCCGGTAGACTATACAAAGAAGACATAAAAAAGAGAGGTTGATTAGGGAAAAATACGTACTTCCCTCTTGGCGGATACGCCAAAAGGGACGTGGGAGGTGTTCTCTGCGAGTTTTTTAGGGAGCCCTCGGTCTTAAAGTATTGTACCCGGTATATAGCACGGCGTAGAGTCGCAGAAAAGCGAGAGATAAATCTTAATAATAATAGCGAGAAATAATTTTTAGACGTGGAATTTTGTCACACCTTAGCATAGGCTAGATAATAAGATAACGTTAGGTAGCGCATAACAAATTCTTAGATAGGATAGAAAAAGTCAAAAAAGAGAGAAAAAATTACTTTTAGACAGGAGTAGATTAAAAATAAATAGCGGGCGTATTATAATAAATGTTTGCGTGCGAAGTTAAAAGTAAATGCGTGCGAATTTAAAAGTAGATCTAAGTACAAGTAGAAATATAAATATAAATACAAATATAAGTATAGATAATCAAATTAAACTAAATTAAAAGACAAACGATAATACAAATAAGTAGTTTAGCTTTAGATGTACATAAGGAATAGGTTTAGATTTAGAATTAGACTTAGACTCCAAGAGTATAAAAATAAGCGATAATAATAGATAAAAATCGAAGCGAATAAATAGAATTAAGATTAAGATTAAGATTTAGAAAAGTATAGAACAAGCGAACGAGATTTCAAATAGAAGATATTAGCATAATAGACAGATAGATTTTAACAATATGAATTTATGTAACTTTTTGGCATTTAATTGAAACAAATAGAGACAAATGACCTTATTTCTCTGTTCTTAAGATCATTTATCCCACTCCACTGGCGAACTTTGAAAAAAACTAAATTTCAGATTAGAACAAACAAATAAATAAATAAATAAAGTAACAAGAAAAATAGAATTTAAAATTAAAATAGAGAAGTAAAATAGAAACGGGACTATACTTACCTCCAGGGACCAAATTCGATTACAAACCTGAAACAGATAATTAAAAGAAAAATTAGTTAAACTAAAAAGAATAAAATAGAGTAGTATTCATAGAACAAATCAAGTAGAAAAATAGTTAAAATTATCCCCTGAAAGTTCATACCACGGACCATCGAATAAAATCTCATTTTAACCTAATAATTAAGAATAATCACCTGAAATAGAAACAAAAACAGAAACAGATTTAGAAATAGAAATAGAAGTAGAAATAAAAATAGAATTAAAAGCAATTAAGTAATATAGGAATAGAAAAGTAAGATACTTCCAGAAAGCCGCTACGCAAATCCAGGGGGGAGATAGGGGGGAGGAACCGTACGGGTAACCGACCGACCCCAAGCGAACGACAAGGAGAGGAAAAAAGAGGACTCGGAAACGCACAAACAAAATAAGGACACCGTAACCGCCACCGCTCGAAGCACACACATACAACCATACACGAAGGCGAGGACTTTGACCTCGCTAAAGACACATTCAAAATAACCGAAATAGAGTATATATATATAGATAGATAGAGACATATAACATAACTGACAGAGATCTTAGAACGATAGAAACAGAAGAAGAGAAAAGGATGGAGGAAGAAGAGAAATGGTTAACCCCAATACAACCACCAGATAAGGGAATTATTTTCAGAAGAAGCGAGAAAACTAGACGAAGCAACGAAAAAGATAAGGAGAGCACAAAGAGAGTTAGAGATACATATGAAACTGATTCGGAATCTCAATTCTCCGATGGGATTTTTCTAGAGAATTCAAATCTTAAAAAGAAGAAAATAGACGATAGAAATAACTTCTCGACTCCCAAATTTAACCAGTCTAAGGAGGAAGAAAAGAAAAAGGAGAAGGAGAAAGAAAAGGAAAGGGACATGGAAGAAGAGGAAGACGTCCTGAAGTTGATAGGAGAGTTGGCGGTGCTTCTAAAAAAAACAAGGAACTCCACAAAGGAGGTGAGAGGGTACTGTATGGACCCTCTCAAAGAAGTCAGAAGCTTCACGAAAACACATGCAGCACAGGCGGATAGACAGCTGGAGACGGCTATTACCAGACTGAGGAACATTGAACTCATTATTGAAAATAAAAATTTAAGACACAGCCTCCTTCACAGGGACGTAGGAGTACAATGTTCCCTTAAAGAAAAAAGTGAGCGAAGGCGTGAGAAGGGGGGAGAAGCAGGCGGCGAAGAAGCGAGGAAAACTTTGCTATATGAAAGTGAAACAGAAGAGAATGCAATAGGAAGGGACAGCGAGACGAACCAAGCGAAGGAAAGCGAGTGGAAAACAGTGGATAAAAAGAAAAAAGCGGAGGAAAAGAAAGCCCTAAAGAAAAAGAAAAAGGAGGAGATCGGGGAAATCGAAATCGAAAGGAGAAATCAAGAACAAGAAAAAGAAAAAGAAAAGGAAAGAGAGAGAATAAAAAAGGCGAGACTCCCGCCGCCACCAAGATCGGAAGCGGTAATCATAAAAACAACGGAAAAGAGAACGTTTGCGGACTTATTCAAGCAACTGAAATCTAATCCAGGTGAAAATATGAATGGGATTCATACAATAAGAAAGTCACGGGGAGGGGACATAATAATAGAGATGGAAAAGGGGACCAATGCAGGGACCTTAGAGAAATTCGCAAAGGACACCCTGGGAGAGGAATGCAGGATAAGGAGAATGGCACCCAGGGTCATATATGAAGTGAAAGATCTCGATCCCACAATCGACAAGGAAGAATTACAGGAGGAAATGTCGAGGGTGGTAACGCGATCAAAAGACGAAATAGACATTAAAACAATAAGATATGGATACGGAGGAACCAAAACAGCTATTGTATCCTTTCCGGCAGAGGACTTGGAAAAATTGGGCCAGGAAAATAAAATTAAAATAGGCTTTACCAATTGCAGGATTAAAAGAACACAAAACCTGATAAGATGTTTCAAATGCCATGCCTTCGGGCATTTGTCATATAATTGTGCATTAGATCTCAACGGCCAGGAACTTTGCAGAAGATGTGGAGGGATCGGACACAAGATCAATGGATGCGAGGCGATTAGATGCTGCGTACTCTGTACTAGAGAGGGCATACATGCATCGAAAGCCGAGCATGTGGCAGGGGCAGTAAATTGCCCCCAATATAAAAAATATGTGGAGCGAATCGCTAGGAGCGAAACTAGTAATTAAAATTCAATCTTAAAATACTGCAGATAAACCTGAATCACTGCCGACTGGCGCATTTCCTACTTATGCAGTCGGCAATTGACCTGGATGCGGACGTTGTTTTAATTCAAGAACCCTTATTCAACCCGGGAAGATGGCTATACTCCCCAGGGGGCTCAACGGCGATCTGGATAACAAATAAAAACGGCCTGAAGAAATTGGAAGACGGAGATACAGCAGAAGAAGACTACACTGCCGTAAGATTCGAAAATTTAACTATAGTGAGTACATATTTCTCTCCAAATATTACTAATGACGTGTATGCGTATAAAGTTAAAAAACTTATGCAATTTGTAAGACAAGAAAAATCCAAGGGTAACAATATTATCATCGGAGGCGATTTCAATGCCAAGTCCCCAGCCTGGGGCTCCAGGGAGCAAAATGCAAAAGGATCCATACTGCTAGACGAGCTCTTAGGAAATGATATCTTTCCATGTGTGCCAGAGGGTGGCCACACATTCGAGAGGGGCAATGCTACATCAAACCTTGATTTTTTAGCAACTACACAGGAATTACAGAAATCACAATATGCGCTTAAGAGTAAAGTCCTAAACCTAGAGAGTGCCTCTGACCACAAATATCTGTTTACAGCATTAAAAACCCCAGAGGAAACACAAAGAGCGAGGGCAGACCATGGAAACAGATGGAAAATTACAAGAGCAGGGATTTCCAGGCTGGGGACGGCTTTGGATCACGTCTTAAGGGAAAAAGATATTAACGAGAGAAATATGTACAATCAGGACGAAGAGAACAAATTCCTTAAATCTATTTATGAAGCATGTGACAAAGCTTTGGACAAAGCGGATGCTACAGGGGTAAAAGAAAAAAGAAACCCTTGGTGGAACGCAGAAATTAAAAAAGAGCGATCCAAAACACAAAGGCTTAGAAGAGCAGTACAAAAACTGAGGAAAAAGGGCAAAACAGATGAAAGCGAGGCCATCCTTTACCTGTACAAAATGTCTAAGAAAAATCTACAACGAATAATAAGCAAATCAAAAGAGAAAATCTGGAAGGATCTATGCGAATCGATTGAAAAAGATGTCTGGGGCAAGCCTTATAAAATAATTATCAGTAAGATCAAAAATAGCAATCCACCCGCAACTCTCTCGTCGGCCTTTGCTGAGATAGTAATGCAGGGCTTGTTTCCTCAAGAAAATAACTTAATAAGAGAGGTAAATCAGAGTAATATAGCCGAAGAAACAGGGTTAAGAAATCCAGAGGTAAACCAGGATCCTAATATACCTGAGGTATCCATAGAAGAAGTGCTGGAGGCGGCGAAAAAACTTAAACCGGGAAAAGCACCGGGCTTGGATGGTATGCAGCCCGAAACGATAAAAGTAATGGTTGAATTTAGACCGGATAGATTCGTAGCACTCTTTAACGGAATACTGAGTAGAGGTCAGATACCAGCCAGTTGGAAGATCGCAAGAACAATACTCTTGAGGAAAGAAGGTAAGGACCCCACCACCCCGTCCGCTTACCGCCCCATTTGTATTATAGATGCGGTGGCCAAATTGTTTGAATACTTCATCAGAGCGAGGCTCCATAAACTAATGGGCCTTAGACCATTCAGTAAGCAACAATTCGGTTTTACCAAAGGGAAGTCAACTGTACATGCCATGGAGGAGGTACGGAAAGCGGCCTGGGAATCATCTAGAAAAAACAGATATGCGGTGATGATTGCATTGGACGTTAAGAATGCGTTTAATTCACTGCACTGGACGGCAATCTATCAGGAACTCGTAAGAAGAAACACGCCAATTTACCTTTCACGACTAATTAAAGACTATTTCAGAAACAGAATTGTCAAATACGAGGCTTCTCAAGAAAAAATCGATTTAAATATGAAGATGGGAGTACCTCAAGGTTCGGTTTTGGGCCCTTTTCTTTGGAACCTTGTGTATGATGGATTGCTTTCAAGACCGAATCCGCCCATGTCTATGAAAATCGCATTTGCCGATGACATAGCCATAATAGCACAGGCCACAACTGAAAAAAGACTCAAGTCTAGAGCGGAAGAAATGGTAGAGGATGCAAGACAATGGATGTTCACGGCAGGATTAGCTCTGGCAGAAAGTAAGACGGAAGTCTTAATGCTAAACTGTAAAAAGGTGGATGAAAATTTAGCATTCAAGATAGGAAACACGGAGATTAAGCCAACGACGGATTTAAAGTATTTAGGGATAACCTTCGACTCAAGAAAAAATTTTAAAAAACATATAGAGAGTGTTACTAACAAAGCCATCAGAACGATGGCAGCCCTGAGCAGTTTGATGACAAATAAGATAAAGACGAAGCAATCAGCGAGAAAGTTATACTACATGACAACGGAGTCTATAGTCTTATACGGAGCGCCCATATGGGCGGAGGCGGCCAAAAAAATAGTAAACAGAAGAACACTTAGAAATACGCAGAAATTAGGACTAACTAGGGTGGTGTCTGCCTATAGATCTGTTCCCCTGGAAACTTTGGCAGTGCTATCTGGGATCCCGCCCTGGGACCTGAAGATAATTGAAAGAAGAGAGATAATGGAAGAAGAAAATGATATGATAGAAACCCTTCTCAATCATCTAAATGCAAACGTAAATTCAAATTCAAATTCAAACTCAAATAGCAGGATTAATAATAATAATTACGATAACGATAACAATGAAAACAATAATAATAATATTAATAACAACAATAGTAATAACAGTAATAATATTAATAATAATTATAACAATAACAATAATGATAATGATAATAATAATAATAATAATAATAATAATAATAATAATAATAATAATAATAATAATAATATTCACATTAACGGAAACAATAACGAAGAGCATTTAGAAGAGAGAGAGAGGGGGGTCGGAGAATACTTTGGAGAAGACCTGCACGAAGATCTCGAGGAGAATAATGAAGAAGCAATGGAAATCCTGAGAGACAGGCTAAGAAAGGAAATAAGGAAGAAAGCCAAGGAAAAGACCAACCGCATATGGCAGGAAAAATGGGATACGGGAACGGTGGGAAGGTGGACGCACAGGCTCATTCCAAATATTCAAAAATGGACCTGTAGAAAACATGGGGACCTTAGCTTTTATTTAACTCAAGCCCTCACAGGCCATGGTTTATTTAACAGTTTTAGGTATAGGATCGGCAAAGCAAGAACGGACGAATGCTGGTACCATCCGGGAACAGCAGATACACCCGAACATACTCTAGTCACGTGCCAAAAATGGAGAGAAGAAAGGAGACAACTAACGGACGCATTAAACATTAGACCAGAACTGTTGACTATTGAGATCATCATGGAGGGCATACTAGAGAAAGAGGAAAACTGGAGAAGCTTTTCCAGATTCTGTAAGGAGATCCTGAGTATAAAAGAAGAAGAAGAAAGAAAAAGAGAGAAGGAGCTATTGGACAACCCGATCATGAGGGGAACCGAGGAGGACTTGGAGTCGGCCGATGCCGAAAGGATGGCAGACCTCTAAAGTTTAGTTAAGTTTAGTATTAAAATAAATATAGTATAATAGGAAGTAATAATATAAATAAGAAATATAATGCGCTAAAATTGTATCTCTGTGTTGCAGATTCCTCTGAGGAGGCCGCGTGGAGGGGGTAAGCGGGGAGGAGTGGACGACGTCGAGGGAGCTGGAGACACAGGAGAGAAAGGAGGAGGAACCTAAGATGACCGAAGCCTGTGAAAAAGCGGAGTTCGTGGGACCGGGCTAAGCTATCGACGGGAAACAAGTACTCCGATCTCATCTGGAAACCTTCAGGACACCCGGTACTGAAGACTGCTAGCTGCCCCCCCCCCCCCCGCGGCCGCCCCACCCCACCAGTGGAGGAGGAGTGCAGCACGGAGATGCAATATAGCGTAAAAGAATAAGGACTAGCGGCGTATTGCTTGCGGAAACGGCTGCAATCCGTCAGGGGCAATACCGAAGTTGGTATAGTTTCCTGCAGTATCGCGCGCAGCGAGATAAAGTAGAACACTAGTAGCAAGCGTAAAGAGCGTAGGAAGGGTTTATAGATACAAGGGGCCGCTTGTCAGCGACAAGATGGCGGTTGTAGCTAAATACATGAGCCGAATTAGTTTTAAACATTTTATTAGTTATACAAAGTGCATTGGAATACCAAAGATGTAAACCTGACGTATTTCGGGGACGAGGAATCATGTGGAACTACTTTCAGCCGTCAAAAAGACCTAGGAAAAAAGATATTTTCGCGGGGGTAGGAGGGGTGAAAATAATTAAATAAATAAATTGTCACCAAGGCCCCCATCATAAAAGGTGAAATACAATTTCTCGATAGAACGAATATTTTAGCAGGTATAAAACATGAAAAGTAAGAGTAATATCGCGAGTACAAGTTCAGAGCGGCATAGAAGTATTAAAGTACGATAGTCTTCGTCCCCGGTACACGAGTGGGTAGGGCAATGTACTTTAGACATGTTAAATTTAGAATTCACTTATTTATTAGCTAATTTATAAATTTTACGTTAGAAGATAAGAAAGAGGACAAGTTACCTTTCGGCCGAACGCGGACAAGGATAAACGAAATAAGAAAAAAGTAGAAAATAACACTAACGAACACGCCAAAAGGTGAGCCAAGGCCGAAAACATAACGACCAAATTTGATAATCAGAACAGGGTTATAACAGGACAAAACAAGCCGAAACAACAAAGCGAAGGTGAAATTCGGTGGAAGAGTCTAGTAAGAGGGGGGAGCCGCGGAGGTCGGGCGAGCCTCAGAAACTAAATTCAAAATCAGAGCAAAGTGAACTACCAAGGAGTAAGGTGCTAAGAGTCAAAAGTTTCAGTAAATTCAGTCTGAATGCGCGAAGTTTTTGAGATTAAAACTAGCATAGGGAGAGAAAAAGAAAGTTTTAACGTGCGATTATGGAGTACGTGGAACTTTAAAGTGATAAAAACGCGATCAATCCGTAGGATAAACGAGATTCGGAAGAGTTCGTTAAAATCTAACAGGAAATAAGGGAAAATTAGGAGTATAATAGACTTACTAGACACTTTTTGATAAAACAAAAGTAAAAAGAACCGAAATAAAGGAACAGTTGCATATAAAAGTGAAAAAAAAAAAAGAAGTGAAAAAGATCAATTAACACTTTGAATTGGACTAAATTAAAGTTGAACGGGCTGTGTAGTTTTGCTTAATTAATTAATTAATTAATTAATTGTTCGATTAAATAATTGAGTGACCGATTTTTGGACTTTTTACAAAAATTTTGAATCCGCGAAAAGTGTGTGAGAACTCTGAGAAAACAAAGGATACGTCGCGAGGGGTCGGTACGAACACCAGGCCAAACACCTACGAGAAGGTAGGAAAGTGTTTACCCTATATAAAAAGGGTTAGGCATGTGATTCGCGTAACGGATTCCTGAATTTTCTCCGATCTGAATGAAAATTTATATCCGGGCTTTATAAGGAAGGACCAGCAGAATAGGGGAAATTGGGAGATATTTCTCCCGGGTGGGAACAATTTTTCGACTCACCCCTCCCTTTTCGAGATACGGTCGACAAAAAGCCTGGGTATAGAGATAGGAAAAAAAGCGATAAGTGAAAGTTGGTGAGGGCCTCGAGACCTTTAAAACGAGCCCAAGAACGGCCAAATCGGATAAAGTAGATTTTTAGACTATACCGGGTGGCGAAAAGTTTTCGAACATTTTTGGAAAAAGCAAGCACGTGTAGCCCTTCTAAACTAAATTTCGGAAAAGTAGGGTGGGGTGGGGTTGGGAAAACCCCGTGGTGCAAAAAAATCCGCGAATTCGCATTTTTTCGCCAAAAACCGGCTTTTACGAGAAGAAGGAGACTTTTCTCGCGAAAACACAGAATAGGCCGGCGACCAGAAACCCGGTAGACTATACAAAGAAGACATAAAAAAGAGAGGTTGATTAGGGAAAAATACGTACTTCCCTCTTGGCGGATACGCCAAAAGGGACGTGGGAGGTGTTCTCTGCGAGTTTTTTAGGGAGCCCTCGGTCTTAAAGTATTGTACCCGGTATATAGCACGGCGTAGAGTCGCAGAAAAGCGAGAGATAAATCTTAATAATAATAGCGAGAAATAATTTTTAGACGTGGAATTTTGTCACACCTTAGCATAGGCTAGATAATAAGATAACGTTAGGTAGCGCATAACAAATTCTTAGATAGGATAGAAAAAGTCAAAAAAGAGAGAAAAAATTACTTTTAGACAGGAGTAGATTAAAAATAAATAGCGGGCGTATTATAATAAATGTTTGCGTGCGAAGTTAAAAGTAAATGCGTGCGAATTTAAAAGTAGATCTAAGTACAAGTAGAAATATAAATATAAATACAAATATAAGTATAGATAATCAAATTAAACTAAATTAAAAGACAAACGATAATACAAATAAGTAGTTTAGCTTTAGATGTACATAAGGAATAGGTTTAGATTTAGAATTAGACTTAGACTCCAAGAGTATAAAAATAAGCGATAATAATAGATAAAAATCGAAGCGAATAAATAGAATTAAGATTAAGATTAAGATTTAGAAAAGTATAGAACAAGCGAACGAGATTTCAAATAGAAGATATTAGCATAATAGACAGATAGATTTTAACAATATGAATTTATGTAACTTTTTGGCATTTAATTGAAACAAATAGAGACAAATGACCTTAAAAAAAAAAAAAAGGATAGAGGATAGGATAGAGGATAGGATAGGATAGGATAGAGGATAGAAGAGACGATATTATAGAGGAAAGGATAGGATAGAGAATAGGATAGGATGGAGGATAGGATAGAGGATAGGATACTATAAGAGGATAGGATAGGATAGAGGATAGGATAGGATTGAGGATAGGATAGGATAGAGGATAGGATAGAGGATTGGATAGGATAGAGGATAGGATACGATAGAAGATAGGATACGATAGAGGATAGGATATGATAGAGGATAGGATAGGATAGACGATAGGATAGGATAGAGGATAGAAGAGATGATATTATAGAGGAAAGGATAGGATAGAGAATAGGATAGGATGGAGGATAGGATAGAGGATAGGATACGATAGGAGGATAGGATAGGATTGAGGATAGGATAGGATTGAGGATAGGATAGGATAGAGGAAAAAGATAGGATAGAAGATAGGATAGGATAGAGTATAGGATTGGATAGAGGATAGGATAGAGGATAGGATAGGATAGAGGATAGGATAGAACAGAGTACAGGATAGGATAGAGGATAAGATAGGATAGAGGATAGGATAGGATTGAGGATAGGATAGGATTCAGGAGAGGATAGGATACAGGATAGGATAGGATAGAGGATAGGATAGGATAGAGGATAGGATAGAGGATAGGATAGAGGATTGGATAGGATAGAGGATAGGATACGATAGAGGATAGGATACAATAGAGTATAGGATTGGATTGAGGATAGGATAGGATAGAGGATAGAATAGGATAGAGAATAGGATAGGATTGAGGAGAGGATAGGATAGAGGATAGGATACGATAGAGGATAGGATACAATAGAGTATAGGATTGGATTGAGGATAGGATAGGATAGAGGATAGAATAGGATAGAGAATAGGATAGGATTGAGGAGAGGATAGGATAGAGGATAGGATAGGATTGAGGATAGGATAGGATAGAGGATAGGATAGGATAGAGGATAGGATAGAGGATAGGATAGAGGATAGGATAGGATAGGATAGATGATAGGATAGGATAGAGGATAGGATAGGATAGAGGATAGGATAGGATAGAGGATAGGATAGGTTAGAGGATAGGATAGGATTGAGGATAGGATAGAGGATAGGATGGGATAGATGATAGGATAGGATAGAGGATAGGATAGGATAGGATAGGATAGAGGATATTACAGGATAGAGGATAGGATTGAATTGAGGATAGGATTGGATAGAAGATAGGATAGGATAGAGAATTGGATAGGATAGAGGATAGGATAGGATAGAGGATAGGATAGGGGATTGATAGGATAGAGATTAGGATGGGATAGAGGATATTATAGGATAGAGGATAGGATAGGATAGAGGATAGGATAGGATAGAGGATAGGATAGGATAGAGGATAGGATAGGATAGACGATAGGATAGGATAGAGCATACGATAGAGGATAGGATAGGATAGGATAGAGAATAGGATAGGATACATGGTATTATAGGGTAGAGGATAGGATAGGGGATTGGATAGGATAGAGTATAGGATAGGATAGAGCATACGATAGGATAGAGGATAGGATAAGATTCAGGATAGGATAGCATAGATGATAGGATGGTATAGAGTATAGGATAGGATTTCATAAATGATAGGATAGGATAGAGGATAGGATAGAGGATAGGATAGGATAGGATAGAGGATAGGATAGGATAGAGTATAGGATAGGATAGACGATAGGATAGGATAGAGGATAGGATATGATAGATGATAGGATAGGATAGAGAATAGGATAGGATAGGATTGAGGATAGGATAGGATAGAGGATAGGAAAGGATAGAGGATACTATAGGATAGAGGATACGATAGGATTGAGGATAGGATAGGAATGAGGATAGGATAGGATAGAGGATAGGATAGGGGATTGGATAGGATGGAGGATAGGATAGGATGGAGGATAGGATAGGATAGGATTGAGGATAGGATAGGATAGAGGATAGGATAGGATGGTGGATAGGATAGAGGATTGGATAGGATAGAGGATAGGATACGATAGAAGATAGGATAGGATGGAGGAGAGGATAGGATAGAGGATAGGATAGGATTGAGGAGAGGATAGGATAGAGGATAGGATAGGATAGGAGAGAGGATATTATAGGATAGAGGATAGGATTGGATAGAGGAAAGGATAGGATAAAGAATTGGATAGGATAGAGGATAGGATAGGATAGAGGATAGGATTGGATAGAGGATAGGATAGGATAGAGAATTGGATAGGATAGAGGATAGGATAGGATACAGGATAGGATAGGGGATTGATAGGATAGAGATTAGGATGGGATAGAATATATTATAGGAAAGAGGATAGGATTGGATAGAGGATAGGATAGAGGATAGGATAGGATAGAGGAGAGGATAGAACAGAGTACAGGATAGGATAGAGGATAAGATAGGATAGAGGATAGGATAGGATTGAGGATAGGATAGGATTCAGGAGAGGATAGGATAGAGGATAGGATAGGATAGAGGATAGGATAGGATAGAGGATAGGATAGGATTGAGGATAGGAAAGGATAGAGGATACTATAGGATAGAGGATACGATAGGATTGAGGATAGGATAGGAATGAGGATAGGATAGGATTGAGGATAGGATAGGAATGAGGATAGGATAGGATTGAGGATAGGATACGATAGAGGATAGGATACAATAGAGTATAGGATTGGATTGAGGATAGGATAAAATAGAGGATAGAATAGGATAGAGAATAGGATAGGATTGAAGAGAGGATAGGATAGAGGATAGGATAGGATAGAGGATAGGATAGAGGATAGGATAGAGGATAGGATAGGATAGGATAGAGGATAGAAGAGACGATATTATAGAGGAAAGGATAGGATAGAGAATAGGATAGGATGGAGGATAGGATAGAGGATAGGATACTATAAGAGGATAGGATAGGATAGAGGATAGGATAGGATTGAGGATAGGATAGGATAGAGGATAGAATAGGATAGAGGATAGGATAGGATAGAGGATAGGATAGGATAGAGTATAGGATATGATAGATGATAGGATAGGATAGAGGATAGTATAGGATAGGATTGTGGATAGGATAGGATTGAGGATAGGATAGGAGAGAGGATAGGACAGGATAGAGGATACTATAGGATAGAGGATACGATAGGATTGAGGATAGGATAGGAATGAGGATAGGATAGGATTGAGGATAGGATAGGGGATTGGATAGGATGGAGGATCGGACAGGATGGAGGATAGGATAGGATAGGATTGAGGATAGGATAGAGGATAGGATAGGATAGGATAGAGAATAGGATAGGATACATGGTATTATAGGGTAGAGGATAGGATAGGGTAGAGGATAGGATAGGGGATTGGATAGGATAGAGGATAGGATAGGATAGAGCATACGATAGTGGATAGGATAGGATAGAGGATAGGATAGGATAGAGTTTATTATTGGATTCAGGATAGGATAGGATAGAGGGTAGGATACGATAGAGGATAGGATAGGATAGAGTATAGGATTGGATTGAGGATAGGATAGGATAGTGGATAGGATAAGATAGAGGGTAGGATAGAATAGAGGCCATGATAGGATAGTGGATAGGACACGATAGAAGATACGATATTATAGAGGAAAGGATAGGATAGAGGATAGGATATGATAGATGATAGGATAGGATAGAGGATAGGATAGGATAGAGGATAGGATAGGATAGAGGATAGGATAGGATAGAGGATAGGATAGGATAGACGATAGGATAGGATAGAGGATAGGATATGATAGATGATAGGATAGGATAGAGGATAGTATAGGATAGGATTGTGGATAGGATAGGATTGAGGATAGGATAGGAGAGAGGATAGGACAGGATAGAGGATACTATAGGATAGAGGATACGATAGGATTGAGGATAGGATAGGAATGAGGATAGGATAGGATTGAGGATAGGATAGGGGATTGGATAGGATGGAGGATCGGACAGGATGGAGGATAGGATAGGATAGGATTGAGGATAGGATACGATAGAGGATTGGATATGATAGAGGATAGGATAGGATATGAGATTGAATAGGATAGACGATAGGGTAGGATAGAGGATAGGATAGGATAGAGGATAGGATAGAGGATTGGATAAGATAGAGGATAGGATACGATAGAGGATAGGATACAATAGAGTATAGGATTGGATTGAGGATAGGATAGGATAGAGGATAGAATAGGATAGAGAATAGGATAGGATTGAGGAGAGGATAGGATAGAGGATAGGATAGGATAGAGGATAGGATAGGATAGAGGATAGGATAGGATAGAGGATAGGATAGGATAGAGGATAGGATAGGATAGAGGATAGGATAGAGGATAGGATAGAGGATAGGATAGGATAGGATAGAGGATAGAAGGGACGATATTATAGAGGATAGGATAGGATAGAGAATAGGATAGGATGGAGGATAGGATAGAGGATAGGATACGATAAGAGGATAGGATAGGATAGAGGATAGGATAGGATTGAGGATAGGATAGGATAGAGGATATGATATGATAGATGATAGGATAGGATAGAGGATAGGATAGGATAGAGGATAGGATAGGATAGAGGATAGGATAGGATAGAGGATAGGATAGGATAGAGGATAGGATAGGATAGACGATAGGATAGGATAGAGGATAGGATATGATAGATGATAGGATAGGATAGAGGATAGGATAGGATAGGATTGAGGACAGGATAGGATTGAGGATAGGATAGGATTGAGGATAGGATAGGATAGAGGATAGGATAGGATAGAGGATTGGATAGGATAGAGGATAGGATACGATAGAAGATAGGATACGATAGAGGATAGGATATGATAGAGGATAGGATAGGATATGAGATTGAATAGGATAGACGATAGGATAGGATAGAGGATAGGATAGGATAGAGGATAGGATAGAGGATTGGATAGGATAGAGGATAGGATACGATAGAGGATAGGATACAATAGAGTGTAGGATTGGATTGAGGATAGGATAGGATAGAGGATAGAATAGGATAGAGAATAGGATAGGATTGAGGAGAGGATAGGATAGAGGATAGGATAGGATAAAGGATAGGATAGGATAGAGGATAGGATAGAGAATAGGATAGAGGATAGGATAGGATAGGATAGAGGATAGAAGAGACGATATTATAGAGGGAAGGATAGAGGATAGAAGAGACGATATTATAGAGGATAGGATAGGATAGAGAATAGGATAGGATGGAGGATAGGATAGAGGATAGGATACGATAAGAGGATAGGATAGGATAGAGGATAGATAGGATTGAGGATAGGATAGGATAGAGGATATGATATGATAGATGATAGGATAGGATAGGGGATAGGATAGGATAGAGGATAGGATAGGATAGATGATAGGATAGGATAGAGGATAGGATTGGATTGAGGATAGGATAGGATAGAGAATAGAATAGGATAGAGGATAGGATACGATAGAGGATAGGATACAATAGAGTATAGGATTGGATTGAGGATAGGATAGGATAGAGGATAGAATAGGATAGAGAATAGGATAGGATTGATGAGAGGATAGGATAGAGGATAGGATAGAATAGAGGATAGGATAGGATAGAGGATAGTATAGAGGATAGGATAGGATAGGATAGAGGATAGAAGAGACGATATTATAGAGGAAAGGATAGGATAGAGGATAGGATAGGATAGAGGATAGGATGGGATAGAGGATAGGATACGATAGAAGAGACGATATTATAGAGGAAAGGATAGGATAGAGAATAGGATAGGATGGAGGATAGGATAGAGGATAGGATACGATAAGAGGATAGGATAGGATAGAGGATAGGATAGGATTGAGGATAGGATAGGATAGAGGATAGGATAGGATAGAGGATAGGATAGGATAGGATAGAGGATAGGATAGAGGATAGGATAGGATAGGATAGAGGATAGAAGAGACGATATTATAGAGGAAAGGATAGGATAGAGGATAGGATAGGATAGAGGATAGGATAGAGGATAGGATAGAGGATAGGATAGAGGATTGGATAGGATAGAGGATAGGATACGATAGAAGATAGGATACGATAGAGGATAGGATATGATAGAGGCTAGGATAGGATATGAGATTGAATAGGATAGAGGATAGGATAGGATAGAGGATAGGATGGGATAGAGGATAGGATACGATAGAAGAGACGATATTATAGAGGAAAGGATAGGATAGAGAATAGGATAGGATGGAGGATAGGATAGAGGATAGGATACGATAAGAGGATAGGATAGGATAGAGGATAGGATAGGATTGAGGATAGGATAGGATAGAGGATAGGATATGATAGATGATAGGATAGGATAGAGGATAGGATTGGATTGAGGATAGGATAGGATAGAGAATAGAATAGGATAGAGGATAGGATACGATAGAGGATAGGATACAATAGAGTATAGGATTGGATTGAGGATAGGATAGGATAGAGGATAGAATAGGATAGAGAATAGGATAGGATTGAGGAGAGGATAGGATAGAGGATAGGATAGGATAGAGGATAGGATAGGATAGAGGATAGGATAGAGGATAGGATAGGATAGGATAGAGGATAGGATAGGATAGGATAGAGGATAGAAGAGACGATATTATAGAGGAAAGGATAGGATAGAGGATAGGATAGGATAGAGGATAGGATAGAGGATAGGATAGAGGATAGGATAGAGGATAGGATAGAGGATTGGATAGGATAGAGGATAGGATACGATAGAAGATAGGATACGATAGAGGATAGGATATGATAGAGGATAGGATAGGATATGAGATTGAATAGGATAGAGGATAGGATAGGATAGAGGATAGGATGGGATAGAGGATAGGATATGATAGAAGAGACGATATTATAGAGGAAAGGATAGGATAGAGAATAGGATAGGATGGAGGATAGGATAGGATTGAGGATAGGATAGGATAGAGGATAGGATATGATAGATGATAGGATAGGATAGAGGATAGGATAGGATAGAGGAAAGGATAGGATAGAGGATAGGATAGGATAGAGGATAGGATAGGATAGACGATAGGATAGGATAGAGGATAGGATATGATAGATGATAGGATAGGATAGAGGATAGGATAGGATAGGATTGAGGATAGGATAGGATAGAGGATAGGATAGGATAGAGGATAGGATAGAGGATTGGATAGGATAGAGGATAGGATACGATAGAAGATAGGATACGATAGAGGATAGGATATGATAGAGGATAGGATAGGATAGATGATAGGATA
This sequence comes from Halictus rubicundus, assembly GCF_050948215.1. NCBI lineage: Eukaryota > Metazoa > Arthropoda > Insecta > Hymenoptera > Halictidae > Halictus > Halictus rubicundus. Next base: position 1,522,441 of record NW_027488579.1, on the reverse strand, counting down.
GGATAGAGGATAGGATATGATAGATGATAGGATAGGATAGAGGATAGGATAGGATAGGATTGATGATAGGATAGGGGATTGGATAGGATGGAGGATCGGACAGGATGAAGGATAGGATAGGATAGGATTGAGGATAGGATAGGATAGAGGATAGGATAGAGGATTGGATAGGATAGAGGATAGGATAGGATAGAGGATAGGATAGAGGATTGGATAGGATAGAGGATAGGATACGATAGAGGATAGGATACAATAGAGTATAGGATTGGATTGAGGATAGGATAGGATAGAGGATAGAATAGGATAGAGAATAGGATAGGATTGAGGAGAGGATAGGATAGAGGATAGGATAGGATAGAGGATAGGATAGGATAGACGATAGGATAGGATAGAGGATAGGATATGATAGATGATAGGATAGGATAGAGAATAGGATAGGATAGGATTGAGGATAGGATAGGATTGAGGATAGGATAGGATAGAGGATAGGAAAGGATAGAGGATACTATAGGATAGAGGGTACGATAGGATTGAGTATAGGATAGGAATGAGGATAGGATAGGATAGAGGATAGGATAGGGGATTGGATAGGATGGAGGATAGGATAGGATGGAGAGTAGGATAGGATAGGATTGAGGATAGGATAGGATAGAGGATAGGATAGGATGGTGGATAGGATAGAGGATTGGATAGGATAGAGGATAGGATACGATAGAAGATAGGATACGATAGAGGATAGGATATGATAGAGGATAGGATAGGATATGAGATTGAATAGGATAGAGGATAGGATAGGATAGAGGATAGGATGGAGGAGAGGATAGGATAGAGGATAGGATAGGATTGAGGAGAGGATAGGATAGAGGATAGGATAGGATAGAGGATAGGATAGGATAGAGGATAGGAGAGGATAGAGTATAGCATTGGATTGAGGATAGGATAGGATAGAGGATAGAATAGGATAGTGTATAGGATAGGATAGAGCATAAGATAAGATAGAGGATAGGATACAATAGAGTATAGGATTGGATTAAGGATAGGATAGGATAGAGGATAGAATAGGATAGAGAATAGGATAGGATTCAGGAGAGGATAGGATAGAGGATAGGATAGGATAAAGGATAGGATAGGATAGAGGATAGGATAGAGAATAGGATAGAGGATAGGATAGGATAGGATAGAGGATAGAAGAGACGATATTATAGAGGGAAGGATAGGATAGAGAATAGGATAGGATGGAGGATAGGATAGAGGATAGGATACGATAAGAGGATAGGATAGGATTGAGGATAGGATAGGATTGAGGATAGAATAGGATAGAGGATAAGATAGGATAGAGGATAGGATAGGATAGAGTATAGGATTGGATAGAGGATAGGATAGAGGATAGGATAGGATAGAGGAGAGGATAGAACAGAGTACAGGATAGGATAGAGGATAAGATAGGATAGAGGATAGGATAGGATTGAGGATAGGATAGGATTCAGGAGAGGATAGGATAGAGGATAGGATAGGATAGAGGATAGGATAGGATAGAGGATAGGATAGGATAGAGGATAGGATAGGATAGAGGATAGGATAGGATAGAGGATAGGATAGAGGATTGGATAGGATAGAGGATAGGATACGATAGAGGATAGGATACAATAGAGTATAGGATTGGATTGAGGATAGGATAGGATAGAGGATAGAATAGGATAGAGAATAGGATAGGATTGAGGAGAGGATAGGATAGAGGATAGGATAGGATAGAGGATAGGATAGGATAGAGGATAGGATAGAGGATAGGATAGGATAGGATAGAGGATAGAAGAGACGATATTATAGAGGAAAGGATAGGATAGAGGATAGGATAGGATAGAGGATAGGATAGAGGATAGGATAGAGGATAGGATAGAGGATTGGATAGGATAGAGGATAGGATACGATAGAAGATAGGATACGATAGAGGATAGGATATGATAGAGGCTAGGATAGGATATGAGATTGAATAGGATAGAGGATAGGATAGGATAGAGGATAGGATGGGATAGAGGATAGGATACGATAGAAGAGACGATATTATAGAGGAAAGGATAGGATAGAGAATAGGATAGGATGGAGGATAGGATAGGATTGAGGATAGGATAGGATAGAGGATAGGATAGGATAGAGGATAGGATAGGATTGAGGATAGGATAGGATAGAGGATAGGATATGATAGAGGCTAGGATAGGATATGAGATTGAATAGGATAGAGGATAGGATAGGATAGAGGATAGGATGGGATAGAGGATAGGATACGATAGAAGAGACGATATTATAGAGGAAAGGATAGGATAGAGAATAGGATAGGATGGAGGATAGGATAGAGGATAGGATACGATAAGAGGATAGGATAGGATTGAGGATAGGATAGGATAGAGGATAGGATAGGATAGAGGATAGGATAGGATAGAGGATAGGATAGAGGATAGGATAGAGGATAGGATAGGATAGGATAGAGGATAGAAGAGACGATATTATAGAGGAAAGGATAGGATAGAGGATAGGATAGGATAGAGGATAGGATAGAGGATAGGATAGAGGATAGGATAGAGGATTGGATAGGATAGAGGATTGGATAGGATAGAGGATAGGATACGATAGAAGATAGGATACGATAGAGGATAGGATATGATAGAGGCTAGGATAGGATATGAGATTGAATAGGATAGAGGATAGGATAGGATAGGATAGAGGATAGGATGGGATAGAGGATAGGATACGATAGAAGAGACGTTATTATAGAGGAAAGGATAGGATGGAGGATAGGATAGAGGATAGGATACGATAAGAGGATAGGATAGGATAGAGGATAGGATAGGATTGAGGATAGGATAGGATAGAGGATAGGATATGATAGATGATAGGATAGGATAGAGGATAGGATTGGATTGAGGATAGGATAGGATAGAGAATAGAATAGGATAGAGGATAGGATACGATAGAGGATAGGATACAATAGAGTATAGGATTGGATTGAGGATAGGATAGGATAGAGGATAGAATAGGATAGAGAATAGGATAGGATTGAGGAGAGGATAGGATAGAGGATAGGATAGGATAGAGGATAGGATAGAGGATAGGATAGAGGATAGGATAGAGGATAGGATAGAGGATAGGATAGAGGATTGGATAGGATAGAGGATAGGATACGATAGAAGATAGGATACGATAGAGGATAGGATATGATAGAGGATAGGATAGGATATGAGATTGAATAGGATAGAGGATAGGATAGGATAGAGGATAGGATGGAATAGAGGATAGGATACGATAGAAGAGACGATATTATAGAGGAAAGGATAGGATAGAGAATAGGATAGGATGGAGGATAGGATAGAGGATAGGATACGATAAGAGGATAGGATAGGATAGAGGATAGGATAGGATTGAGGATAGGATAGGATAGAGGATAGGATATGATAGATGATAGGATAGGATAGAGGACAGGATATGATAGATGATAGGATAGGATAGAGAATAGGATAGGATAGGATTGAGGATAGGGTAGGATTGAGGATAGGATAGGATAGAGGATAGGAAAGGATAGAGGATACTATAGGATAGAGGGTACGATAGGATTGAGTATAGGATAGGAATGAGGATAGGATAGGATAGAGGATAGGATAGGGGATTGGATAGGATGGAGGATAGGATAGGATGGAGAGTAGGATAGGATAGGATTGAGGATAGGATAGGATAGAGGATAGGATAGGATGGTGGATAGGATAGGATGGTGGATAGGATAGAGGATTGGATAGGATAGACGATAGGATACGATAGAAGATAGGATACGATAGAGGATAGGATATGATAGAGGATAGGATACGATATGAGATTGAATAGGATAGAGGATAGGATAGGATAGAGGATAGGATAGGATGGAGGAGAGGATAGGATAAAGGATAGGATAGGATTGAGGATAGGATAGGATAGAGGATAGGATAGGATAGAGGATAGGAGAGGATAGAGTATAGCATTGGATTGAGGATAGGATAGGATAGAGGATAGAATAGGATAGTGTATAGGATAGGATAGAGGATAAGATAAGATAGAGGATAGGAGAGAATAGAGGACAGGATAGGATAGAGGATAAGATAGGATAGAGGATAGGATAGGATAGAGGATAGGATAGAGGATTGGATAGGATAGAGGAGAGGATAGAACAGAGTACAGGATAGGATAGAGGATAAGATAGGATAGAGGATAGGATAGGATTGAGGATAGGATAGAATTCAGGAGAGGATAGGATAGAGGATAGGATAGGATAGAGGATAGGATAGGATAGAGGATAGGATAGGATAGAGGATAGGATAGAGGATTGGATAGGATAGAGGATAGGATACGATAGAGGATAGGATACAATAGAGTATAGGATTGGATTGAGGATAGGATAGGATAGAGGATAGAATAGGATAGAGAATAGGATAGGATTGAGGAGAGGATAGGATAGAGGATAGGATAGGATAAAGGATAGGATAGGATAGAGGATAGGATAGAGAATAGGATAGAGGATAGGATAGGATAGGATAGAGGATAGAAGAGACGATATTATAGAGGGAAGGATAGGATAGAGAATAGGATAGGATGGAGGATAGGATAGAGGATAGGATACGATAAGAGGATAGGATAGGATTGAGGATAGGATAGGATTGAGGATAGAATAGGATAGAGGATAAGATAGGATAGAGGATAGGATAGGATAGAGTATAGGATTGGATAGAGGATAGGATAGAGGATAGGATAGGATAGAGGAGAGGATAGAACAGAGTACAGGATAGGATAGAGGATAAGATAGGATAGAGGATAGGATAGGATTGAGGATAGGATAGGATTCAGGAGAGGATAGGATAGAGGATAGGATAGGATAGAGGATAGGATAGGATAGAGGATAGGATAGGATAGAGGATAGGATAGGATAGAGGATAGGATAGGATAGAGGATAGGATAGAGGATTGGATAGGATAGAGGATAGGATACGATAGAGGATAGGATACAATAGAGTATAGGATTGGATTGAGGATAGGATAGGATAGAGGATAGAATAGGATAGAGAATAGGATAGGATTGAGGAGAGGATAGGATTGAGGATAGAATAGGATAGAGGATAAGATAGGATAGAGGATAGGATAGGATAGAGTATAGGATTGGATAGAGGATAGGATAGGATAGAGGAGAGGATAGAACAGAGTACAGGATAGGATAGAGGATAAGATAGGATAGAGGATAGGATAGGATTGAGGATAGGATAGGATTCAGGAGAGGATAGGATAGAGGATAGGATAGGATAGAGGATAGGATAGGATAGAGGATAGGATAGGATAGAGGATAGGATAGGATAGAGGATAGGATAGGATAGAGGATAGGATAGGATAGAGGATAGGATAGAGGATTGGATAGGATAGAGGATAGGATACGATAGAGGATAGGATACAATAGAGTATAGGATTGGATTGAGGATAGGATAGGATAGAGGATAGAATAGGATAGAGAATAGGATAGGATTGAGGAGAGGATAGGATAGAGGATAGGATAGGATAGAGGATAGGATAGGATAGAGGATAGGATAGAGGATAGGATAGGATAGGATAGAGGATAGAAGAGACGATATTATAGAGGAAAGGATAGGATAGAGGATAGGATAGGATAGAGGATAGGATAGAGGATAGGATAGAGGATAGGATAGAGGATTGGATAGGATAGAGGATAGGATACGATAGAAGATAGGATACGATAGAGGATAGGATATGATAGAGGCTAGGATAGGATATGAGATTGAATAGGATAGAGGATAGGATAGGATAGAGGATAGGATGGGATAGAGGATAGGATACGATAGAAGAGACGATATTATAGAGGAAAGGATAGGATAGAGAATAGGATAGGATGGAGGATAGGATAGGATTGAGGATAGGATAGGATAGAGGATAGGATAGGATAGAGGATAGGATAGGATTGAGGATAGGATAGGATAGAGGATAGGATATGATAGAGGCTAGGATAGGATATGAGATTGAATAGGATAGAGGATAGGATAGGATAGAGGATAGGATGGGATAGAGGATAGGATACGATAGAAGAGACGATATTATAGAGGAAAGGATAGGATAGAGAATAGGATAGGATGGAGGATAGGATAGAGGATAGGATACGATAAGAGGATAGGATAGGATTGAGGATAGGATAGGATAGAGGATAGGATAGGATAGAGGATAGGATAGGATAGAGGATAGGATAGAGGATAGGATAGAGGATAGGATAGGATAGGATAGAGGATAGAAGAGACGATATTATAGAGGAAAGGATAGGATAGAGGATAGGATAGGATAGAGGATAGGATAGAGGATAGGATAGAGGATAGGATAGAGGATTGGATAGGATAGAGGATTGGATAGGATAGAGGATAGGATACGATAGAAGATAGGATACGATAGAGGATAGGATATGATAGAGGCTAGGATAGGATATGAGATTGAATAGGATAGAGGATAGGATAGGATAGGATAGAGGATAGGATGGGATAGAGGATAGGATACGATAGAAGAGACGTTATTATAGAGGAAAGGATAGGATGGAGGATAGGATAGAGGATAGGATACGATAAGAGGATAGGATAGGATAGAGGATAGGATAGGATTGAGGATAGGATAGGATAGAGGATAGGATATGATAGATGATAGGATAGGATAGAGGATAGGATTGGATTGAGGATAGGATAGGATAGAGAATAGAATAGGATAGAGGATAGGATACGATAGAGGATAGGATACAATAGAGTATAGGATTGGATTGAGGATAGGATAGGATAGAGGATAGAATAGGATAGAGAATAGGATAGGATTGAGGAGAGGATAGGATAGAGGATAGGATAGGATAGAGGATAGGATAGAGGATAGGATAGAGGATAGGATAGAGGATAGGATAGAGGATTGGATAGGATAGAGGATAGGATACGATAGAAGATAGGATACGATAGAGGATAGGATATGATAGAGGATAGGATAGGATATGAGATTGAATAGGATAGAGGATAGGATAGGATAGAGGATAGGATGGAATAGAGGATAGGATACGATAGAAGAGACGATATTATAGAGGAAAGGATAGGATAGAGAATAGGATAGGATGGAGGATAGGATAGAGGATAGGATACGATAAGAGGATAGGATAGGATAGAGGATAGGATAGGATTGAGGATAGGATAGGATAGAGGATAGGATATGATAGATGATAGGATAGGATAGAGGACAGGATATGATAGATGATAGGATAGGATAGAGAATAGGATAGGATAGGATTGAGGATAGGGTAGGATTGAGGATAGGATAGGATAGAGGATAGGAAAGGATAGAGGATACTATAGGATAGAGGGTACGATAGGATTGAGTATAGGATAGGAATGAGGATAGGATAGGATAGAGGATAGGATAGGGGATTGGATAGGATGGAGGATAGGATAGGATGGAGAGTAGGATAGGATAGGATTGAGGATAGGATAGGATAGAGGATAGGATAGGATGGTGGATAGGATAGAGGATTGGATAGGATAGACGATAGGATACGATAGAAGATAGGATACGATAGAGGATAGGATATGATAGAGGATAGGATAGGATATGAGATTGAATAGGATAGAGGATAGGATAGGATAGAGGATAGGATAGGATGGAGGAGAGGATAGGATAGAGGATAGGATAGGATTGAGGAGAGGATAGGATAGAGGATAGGATAGGATAGGAGAGAGGATATTATAGGATAGAGGATAGGATTGGATAGAGGATAGGATAGGATAGAGAATTGGATAGGATAGAGGATAGGATAGGATAGAGGATAGGATTGGATAGAGGATAGGATAGGATAGAGAATTGGATAGGATAGAGGATAGGATAGGATAGAGGATAGGATAGGGGATTGATAGGATAGAGATTAGGATGGGATAGAATATATTATAGGATAGAGGATAGGATAGGATAGATGATAGGATAGGATAGACGATAGGATAGGATAGAGGATAGAATATGATAGATGATAGGATGGGATAGAGAAGAGGATAGGATAGGATTGAGGATAGGATAGGATTGAGGATAGGATAGGATAGAGGATAGGAAAGGATAGAGGATACTATAGGATAGAGGATACGATAGGATTGAGGATAGGATAGGAATGAGGATAGGATAGGATTGAGGATAGGATAGGGGATTGGATAGGATGGAGGATAGGATAGGATGGAGGATAGGATAGGATAGGATTGAGGATAGGATAGGATAGAGGATAGGATAGGATGGTGGATAGGATAGAGGATTGGATAGGATAGAGGATAGGATACGATAGAAGATAGGATACGATAGAGGATAGGATATGATAGAGGATAGGATAGGATATGAGATTGAATAGGATAGAGGATAGGATAGGATAGAGGATAGGATGGAGGAGAGGATAGGATAGAGGATAGGATAGGATTGAGGAGAGGATAGGATAGAGGATAGGATAGGATAGAGGATAGGATAGGATAGAGGATAGGAGAGGATAGAGTATAGCATTGGATTGAGGATAGGATAGGATAGAGGATAGAATAGGATAGTGTATAGGATAGGATAGAGCATAAGATAAGATAGAGGATAGGATACAATAGAGTATAGGATTGGATTAAGGATAGGATAGGATAGAGGATAGAATAGGATAGAGAATAGGATAGGATTCAGGAGAGGATAGGATAGAGGATAGGATAGGATAAAGGATAGGATAGGATAGAGGATAGGATAGAGAATAGGATAGAGGATAGGATAGGATAGGATAGAGGATAGAAGAGACGATATTATAGAGGGAAGGATAGGATAGAGAATAGGATAGGATGGAGGATAGGATAGAGGATAGGATACGATAAGAGGATAGGATAGGATTGAGGATAGGATAGGATTGAGGATAGAATAGGATAGAGGATAAGATAGGATAGAGGATAGGATAGGATAGAGTATAGGATTGGATAGAGGATAGGATAGAGGATAGGATAGGATAGAGGAGAGGATAGAACAGAGTACAGGATAGGATAGAGGATAAGATAGGATAGAGGATAGGATAGGATTGAGGATAGGATAGGATTCAGGAGAGGATAGGATAGAGGATAGGATAGGATAGAGGATAGGATAGGATAGAGGATAGGATAGGATAGAGGATAGGATAGGATAGAGGATAGGATAGGATAGAGGATAGGATAGAGGATTGGATAGGATAGAGGATAGGATACGATAGAGGATAGGATACAATAGAGTATAGGATTGGATTGAGGATAGGATAGGATAGAGGATAGAATAGGATAGAGAATAGGATAGGATTGAGGAGAGGATAGGATAGAGGATAGGATAGGATAGAGGATAGGATAGGATAGAGGATAGGATAGAGGATAGGATAGGATAGGATAGAGGATAGAAGAGACGATATTATAGAGGAAAGGATAGGATAGAGGATAGGATAGGATAGAGGATAGGATAGAGGATAGGATAGAGGATAGGATAGAGGATAGGATAGAGGATTGGATAGGATAGAGGATAGGATACGATAGAAGATAGGATACGATAGAGGATAGGATATGATAGAGGCTAGGATAGGATATGAGATTGAATAGGATAGAGGATAGGATAGGATAGAGGATAGGATGGGATAGAGGATAGGATACGATAGAAGAGACGATATTATAGAGGAAAGGATAGGATAGAGAATAGGATAGGATGGAGGATAGGATAGGATTGAGGATAGGATAGGATAGAGGATAGGATAGGATAGAGGATAGGATAGGATTGAGGATAGGATAGGATAGAGGATAGGATATGATAGAGGCTAGGATAGGATATGAGATTGAATAGGATAGAGGATAGGATAGGATAGAGGATAGGATGGGATAGAGGATAGGATACGATAGAAGAGACGATATTATAGAGGAAAGGATAGGATAGAGAATAGGATAGGATGGAGGATAGGATAGAGGATAGGATACGATAAGAGGATAGGATAGGATTGAGGATAGGATAGGATAGAGGATAGGATAGGATAGAGGATAGGATAGGATAGAGGATAGGATAGAGGATAGGATAGAGGATAGGATAGGATAGGATAGAGGATAGAAGAGACGATATTATAGAGGAAAGGATAGGATAGAGGATAGGATAGGATAGAGGATAGGATAGAGGATAGGATAGAGGATAGGATAGAGGATTGGATAGGATAGAGGATTGGATAGGATAGAGGATAGGATACGATAGAAGATAGGATACGATAGAGGATAGGATATGATAGAGGCTAGGATAGGATATGAGATTGAATAGGATAGAGGATAGGATAGGATAGGATAGAGGATAGGATGGGATAGAGGATAGGATACGATAGAAGAGACGTTATTATAGAGGAAAGGATAGGATGGAGGATAGGATAGAGGATAGGATACGATAAGAGGATAGGATAGGATAGAGGATAGGATAGGATTGAGGATAGGATAGGATAGAGGATAGGATATGATAGATGATCGGATAGGATAGAGGATAGGATTGGATTGAGGATAGGATAGGATAGAGAATAGAATAGGATAGAGGATAGGATACGATAGAGGATAGGATACAATAGAGTATAGGATTGGATTGAGGATAGGATAGGATAGAGGATAGAATAGGATAGAGAATAGGATAGGATTGAGGAGAGGATAGGATAGAGGATAGGATAGGATAGAGGATAGGATAGAGGATAGGATAGAGGATAGGATAGAGGATAGGATAGAGGATAGGATAGAGGATTGGATAGGATAGAGGATAGGATACGATAGAAGATAGGATACGATAGAGGATAGGATATGATAGAGGATAGGACAGGATATGAGATTGAATAGGATAGAGGATAGGATAGGATAGAGGATAGGATGGAATAGAGGATAGGATACGATAGAAGAGACGATATTATAGAGGAAAGGATAGGATAGAGAATAGGATAGGATGGAGGATAGGATAGAGGATAGGATACGATAAGAGGATAGGATAGGATAGAGGATAGGATAGGATTGAGGATAGGATAGGATAGAGGATAGGATATGATAGATGATAGGATAGGATAGAGGACAGGATATGATAGATGATAGGATAGGATAGAGAATAGGATAGGATAGGATTGAGGATAGGGTAGGATTGAGGATAGGATAGGATAGAGGATAGGAAAGGATAGAGGATACTATAGGATAGAGGGTACGATAGGATTGAGTATAGGATAGGAATGAGGATAGGATAGGATAGAGGATAGGATAGGGGATTGGATAGGATGGAGGATAGGATAGGATGGAGAGTAGGATAGGATAGGATTGAGGATAGGATAGGATAGAGGATAGGATAGGATGGTGGATAGGATAGAGGATTGGATAGGATAGACGATAGGATACGATAGAAGATAGGATACGATAGAGGATAGGATATGATAGAGGATAGGATACGATATGAGATTGAATAGGATAGAGGATAGGATAGGATTGAGGATAGGATAGGATTCAGGAGAGGATAGGATAGAGGATAGGATAGGATAGAGGATAGGATAGGATAGAGGATAGGATAGGATAGAGGATAGGATAGAGGATTGGATAGGATAGAGGATAGGATACGATAGAGGATAGGATACAATAGAGTATAGGATTGGATTGAGGATAGGATAGGATAGAGGATAGAATAGGATAGAGAATAGGATAGGATTGAGGAGAGGATAGGATAGAGGATAGGATAGGATAGAGGATAGGATAGGATAGAGGATATAATAGAGGATAGGATAGGATAGGATAGAGGATAGAAGAGACGATATTATAGAGGAAAGGATAGGATAGAGGATAGGATAGGATAGAGGATAGGATAGAGGATAGGATAGAGGATAGGATAGAGGATTGGATAGGATAGAGGATAGGATACGATAGAAGATAGGATACGATAGAGGATAGGATATGATAGAGGCTAGGATAGGATATGAGATTGAATAGGATAGAGGATAGGATAGGATAGAGGATAGGATGGGATAGAGGATAGGATACGATAGAAGAGACGATATTATAGAGGAAAGGATAGGATAGAGAATAGGATAGGATGGAGGATAGGATAGAGGATAGGATACGATAAGAGGATAGGATAGGATAGAGGATAGGATAGGATTGAGGATAGGATAGGATAGAGGATAGGATATGATAGAGGCTAGGATAGGATATGAGATTGAATAGGATAGAGGATAGGATAGGATAGAGGATAGGATGGAATAGAGGATAGGATACGATAGAAGAGACGATATTATAGAGGAAAGGATAGGATAGAGAATAGGATAGGATGGAGGATAGGATAGAGGATAGGATAGGATAGAGGATAGGATAGGATTGAGGGTAGGATAGGATAGAGGATAGGATAGGATAGAGGATAGGATAGGATAGAGGATAGGATAGAGGATAGGATAGGATAGGATAGAGGATAGAAGAGACGATATTATAGAGGAAAGGATAGGATTGAGGGTAGGATAGGAATGAGGATAGGATAGGATAGGATTGATGATAGGATAGGGGATTGGATAGGATGGAGGATCGGACAGGATGAAGGATAGGATAGGATAGGATTGAGGATAGGATAGGATAGAGGATAGGATAGAGGATTGGATAGGATAGAGGATAGGATACGATAGAAGATAGGATACGATAGAGGATAGGATATGATAGAGGATAGGATAGGATAGATGATAGGATAGGATAGAGGATAGGATATGATAGATGATAGGATAGGATAGAGGATAGGATAGGATAGGATTGATGATAGGATAGGGGATTGGATAGGATGGAGGATCGGACAGGATGAAGGATAGGATAGGATAGGATTGAGGATAGGATAGGATAGAGGATAGGATAGGATAGAGGATAGGGTAGAGGATTGGATAGGATAGAGGATAGGATACGATAGAGGATAGGATACAATAGAGTATAGGATTGGATTGAGGATAGGATAGGATAGAGGATAGAATAGGATAGAGAATAGGATAGGATTGAGGAGAGGATAGGATAGAGGATAGTATAGGATAGAGGATAGGATAGGATAGACGATAGGATAGGATAGAGGATAGGATATGATAGATGATAGGATAGGATAGAGAATAGGATAGGATAGGATTGAGGATAGGATAGGATTGAGGATAGGATAGGATAGAGGATAGGAAAGGATAGAGGATACTATAGGATAGAGGGTACGATAGGATTGAGTATAGGATAGGAATGAGGATAGGATAGGATAGAGGATAGGATAGGGGATTGGATAGGATGGAGGATAGGATAGGATGGAGAGTAGGATAGGATAGGATTGAGGATAGGATAGGATAGAGGATAGGATAGGATGGTGGATAGGATAGAGGATTGGATAGGATAGAGGATAGGATACGATAGAAGATAGGATACGATAGAGGATAGGATATGATAGAGGATAGGATACGATATGAGATTGAATAGGATAGAGGATAGGATAGGATAGAGGATAGGATAGGATGGAGGAGAGGATAGGATAGAGGATAGGATAGGATTGAGGATAGGATAGGATAGAGGATAGGATAGGATAGAGGATAGGAGAGGATAGAGTATAGCATTGGATTGAGGATAGGATAGGATAGAGGATAGAATAGGATAGTGTATAGGATAGGATAGAGGATAAGATAAGATAGAGGATAGGAGAGAATAGAGGACAGGATAGGATAGAGGATAAGATAGGATAGAGGATAGGATAGGATAGAGGATAGGATAGAGGATTGGATAGGATAGAGGAGAGGATAGAACAGAGTACAGGATAGGATAGAGGATAAGATAGGATAGAGGATAGGATAGGATTGAGGATAGGATAGGATTCAGGAGAGGATAGGATAGAGGATAGGATAGGATAGAGGATAGGATAGGATAGAGGATAGGATAGGATAGAGGATAGGATAGGATAGAGGATAGGATAGGATAGAGGATAGGATAGAGGATTGGATAGGATAGAGGATAGGATACGATAGAGGATAGGATACAATAGAGTATAGGATTGGATTGAGGATAGGATAGGATAGAGGATAGAATAGGATAGAGAATAGGATAGGATTGAGGAGAGGATAGGATAGAGGATAGGATAGGATAAAGGATAGGATAGGATAGAGGATAGGATAGAGAATAGGATAGAGGATAGGATAGGATAGGATAGAGGATAGAAGAGACGATATTATAGAGGGAAGGATAGGATAGAGAATAGGATAGGATGGAGGATAGGATAGAGGATAGGATACGATAAGAGGATAGGATAGGATTGAGGATAGGATAGGATTGAGGATAGAATAGGATAGAGGATAAGATACGTTAGAGGATAGGATAGGATAGAGTATAGGATTGGATAGAGGATAGGATAGAGGATAGGATAGGATAGAGGAGAGGATAGAACAGAGTACAGGATAGGATAGAGGATAAGATAGGATAGAGGATAGGATAGGATTGAGGATAGGATAGGATTCAGGAGAGGATAGGATAGAGGATAGGATAGGATAGAGGATAGGATAGGATAGAGGATAGGATAGGATAGAGGATAGGATAGGATAGAGGATAGGATAGAGGATTGGATAGGATAGAGGATAGGATACGATAGAGGATAGGATACAATAGAGTATAGGATTGGATTGAGGATAGGATAGGATATAGGATAGAATAGGATAGAGAATAGGATAGGATTGAGGAGAGGATAGGATTGAGGATAGAATAGGATAGAGGATAAGATAGGATAGAGGATAGGATAGGATAGAGTATAAGATTGGATAGAGGATAGGATAGGATAGAGGAGAGGATAGAACAGAGTACAGGATAGGATAGAGGATAAGATAGGATAGAGGATAGGATAGGATTGAGGATAGGATAGGATTCAGGAGAGGATAGGATAGAGGATAGGATAGGATAGAGGATAGGATAGGATAGAGGATAGGATAGGATAGAGGATAGGATAGAGGATTGGATAGGATAGAGGATAGGATACGATAGAGGATAGGATACAATAGAGTATAGGATTGGATTGAGGATAGGATAGGATAGAGGATAGAATAGGATAGAGAATAGGATAGGATTGAGGAGAGGATAGGATTGAGGATAGGATAGGATAGAGGATAGGATAGGATAGAGGATAGGATAGGATAGAGGATAGGATAGAGGATAGGATAGGATAGGATAGAGGATAGAAGAGACGATATTATAGAGGAAAGGATAGGATAGAGGATAGGATAGGATAGAGGATAGGATAGAGGATAGGATAGAGGATAGGATAGAGGATTGGATAGGATAGAGGATAGGATACGATAGAAGATAGGATACGATAGAGGATAGGATATGATAGAGGCTAGGATAGGATATGAGATTGAATAGGATAGAGGATAGGATAGGATAGAGGATAGGATGGGATAGAGGATAGGATACGATAGAAGAGACGATATTATAGAGGAAAGGATAGGATAGAGAATAGGATAGGATGGAGGATAGGATAGAGGATAGGATACGATAAGAGGATAGGATAGGATAGAGGATAGGATAGGATTGAGGATAGGATAGGATAGAGGATAGGATAGGATAGAGGATAGGATAGGATAGAGGATAGGATAGAGGATAGGATAGGATAGGATAGAGGATAGAAGAGACGATATTATAGAGGAAAGGATAGGATAGAGGATAGGATAGGATAGAGGATAGGATAGAGGATAGGATAGAGGATAGGATAGAGGATTGGATAGGATAGAGGATTGGATAGGATAGAGGATAGGATACGATAGATGATAGGATAGGATAGAGGATAGGATTGGATTGAGGATAGGATAGGATAGAGAATAGAATAGGATAGAGGATAGGATACGATAGAGGATAGGATACAATAGAGTATAGGATTGGATTGAGGATAGGATAGGATAGAGGATAGAATAGGATAGAGAATAGGATAGGATGGAGGAGAGGATAGGATAGAGGATAGGATAGGATAGAGGATAGGATAGAGGATAGGATAGAGGATAGGATAGAGGATAGGATAGAGGATTGGATAGGATAGAGGATAGGATACGATAGAAGATAGGATACGATAGAGGATAGGATATGATAGAGGATAGGATAGGATATGAGATTGAATAGGATAGAGGATAGGATAGGATAGAGGATAGGATGGGATAGAGGATAGGATACGATAGAAGAGACGATATTATAGAGGAAAGGATAGGATAGAGAATAGGATAGGATGGAGGATAGGATAGAGGATAGGATACGATAAGAGGATAGGATAGGATAGAGGATAGGATAGGATTGAGGATAGGATAGGATAGAGGATAGGATATGATAGATGATAGGATAGGATAGAGGATAGGATAGGATAGAGGAAAGGATAGGATAGAGGATAAGATAGGATAGAGGATAGGATAGGATAGACGATAGGATAGGATAGAGGATAGGATATGATAGATGATAGGATAGGATAGAGGATAGGATAGGATAGGATTGAGGATAGGATAGGATTGAGGATAGGATAGGAGAGAGGATAGGATAGGATAGAGGATACTATAGGATAGAGGATACGATAGGATTGAGGATAGGATAGGAATGAGGATAGGATAGGATAGGATTGATGATAGGATAGGGGATTGGATAGGATGGAGGATCGGACAGGATGAAGGATAGGATAGGATAGGATTGAGGATAGGATAGGATAGAGGATAGGATAGGATAGAGGATAGGATAGAGGATTGGATAGGATAGAGGATAGGATACGATAGAAGATAGGATACGATAGAGGATAGGATATGATAGAGGATAGGATAGGATAGATGATAGTATAGGATAGAGGATAGGATATGATAGATGATAGGATAGGATAGAGGATAGGATAGGATAGGATTGATGATAGGATAGGGGATTGGATAGGATGGAGGATCGGACAGGATGAAGGATAGGATAGGATAGGATTGAGGATAGGATAGGATAGAGGATAGGATAGGATAGAGGATAGGATAGAGGATTGGATAGGATAGAGGATAGGATAGGATAGAGGATAGGATAGAGGATTGGATAGGATAGACGATAGGATACGATAGAGGATAGGATACAATAGAGTATAGGATTGGATTGAGGATAGGATAGGATAGAGGATAGAATAGGATAGAGAATAGGATAGGATTGAGGAGAGGATAGGATAGAGGATAGGATAGGATAGAGGATAGGATAGGATAGACGATAGGATAGGATAGAGGATAGGATATGATAGATGATAGGATAGGATAGAGAATAGGATAGGATAGGATTGAGGATAGGATAGGATTGAGGATAGGATAGGATTGAGGATAGGATAGGATAGAGGATAGGAAAGGATAGAGGATACTATAGGATAGAGGATACGATAGGATTGAGGATAGGATAGGAATGAGGATAGGATAGGATAGAGGATAGGATAGGGGATTGGATAGGATAGGATGGAGAGTAGGATAGGATAGGATTGAGGATAGGATAGGATAGAGGATAGGATAGGATGGTGGATAGGATAGAGGATTGGATAGGATAGAGGATAGGATACGATAGAAGATAGGATACGATAGAGGATAGGATATGATAGAGGATAGGATAGGATATGAGATTCAATAGGATAGAGGATAGGATAGGATAGAGGATAGGATAGGATGGAGGAGAGGATAGGATAGAGGATAGGATAGGGGATTGATAGGATAGAGATTAGGATGGGATAGAATATATTATAGGATAGAGGATAGGATAGGATAGAGGATAGGATAGGATAGACGATAGGATAGGATAGAGGATAGGATATGATAGATGATAGGATAGGATAGAGAAGAGGATAGGATAGGATTGAGGATAGGATAGGATTGAGGATAGGATAGGATAGAGGATAGGAAAGGATAGAGGATACTATAGGATAGAGGATACGATAGGATTGAGGATAGGATAGGAATGAGGATAGGATAGGATTGAGGAGAGGATAGGGGATTGGATAGGATAGAGGATAGGATAGGATAGGAGAGAGGATATTATAGGATAGAGGATAGGATTGGATAGAGGATAGGATAGGATAGAGAATTGGATAGGATAGAGGATAGGATAGGATAGAGGATAGGATTGGGTAGAGGATAGGATAGGATAGAGAATTGGATAGGATAGAGGATATGATAGGATAGAGGATAGGATAGGGGATTGATAGGATAGAGATTAGGATGGGATAGAATATATTATAGGATAGAGGATAGGATAGGATAGAGGATAGGATAGGATAGACGATAGGATAGGATAGAGGATAGGATATGATAGATGATAGGATAGGATAGAGAAGAGGATAGGATAGGATTGAGGATAGGATAGGATTGAGGATAGGATAGGATAGAGGATAGGAAAGGATAGAGGATACTATAGGATAGAGGATACGATAGGATTGAGGATAGGATAGGAATGAGGATAGGATAGGATTGAGGAGAGGATAGGGGATTGGATAGGATGGAGGATAGGATAGGATGGAGAGTAGGATAGGATAGGATTAAGGATAGGATAGGATAGAGGATAGGATAGGATGGTGGATAGGATAGAGGATTGGATAGGATAGAGGATAGGATACGATAGAAGATAGGATACGATAGAGGATAGGATATGATAGAGGATAGGATAGGATATGAGATTGAATAGGATAGAGGATAGGATAGGATAGAGGATAGGATAGGATGGAGGAGAGGATAGGATAGACGATAGGATAGGATTGAGGAGAGGATAGGATAGAGGATAGGATAGGATAGGAGAGAGGATATTATAGGATAGAGGATAGGATTGGATAGAGGATAGGATAGGATAGAGAATTGGATAGGATAGAGGATAGGATAGGATAGAGGATAGGATTGGATAGAGGATAGGATAGGATAGAGAATTGGATAGGATAGAGGATAGGATAGGATAGAGGATAGGATAGGGGATTGATAGGATAGAGATTAGGATGGGATAGAATATATTATAGGAAAGAGGATAGGATAGGATAGAGGATAGGATAGGATAGACGATAGGATAGGATAGAGGATAGGATATGATAGATGATAGGATAGGATAGAGAAGAGGATAGGATAGGATTGAGGATAGGATAGGATAGAGGATAGGAAAGGATAGAGGATACTATAGGATAGAGGATACGATAGGATTGAGGATAGGATAGGAATGAGGATAGGATAGGATTGAGGAGAGGATAGGGGATTGGATAGGATGGAGGATAGGATAGGATGGAGGATAGGATAGGATAGGATTGAGGATAGGATAGGATAGAGGATAGGATAGGATAGTGGATAGGATAGAGGATTGGATAGGATAGAGAATAGGATACGATAGAAGATAGGATACGATAGAGGATAGGATATGATAGAGGATAGGATAGGATATGAGATTGAATAGGATAGAGGATAGGATAGGATAGAGGATAGGATAGGATGGAGGAGAGGATAGGATAGAGGATAGGATAGGATTGAGGAGAGGATAGGATAGAGGATAGGATAGGATAGAGGATAGGATAGGATAGAGGATAGGAGAGGATAGAGTATAGCATTGGATTGAGGATAGGATAGGATAGAGGATAGAATAGGATAGAGTATAGGATAGGATAGAGGATAGGATAAGATAGAGGATAGGAGAGAATAGAGGACAGGATAGGATAGAGGATAAGATAGGATAGAGGATAGGATAGGATAGAGGATAGGATAGGATAGGATTGAGGATAGGATAGGATTGAGGATAGGATAGGAGAGAGGATAGGATAGGATAGAGGATACTATAGGATAGAGGATACGATAGGATTGAGGATAGGATAGGAATGAGGATAGGATAGGATAGGATTGATGATAGGATAGGGGATTGGATAGGATGGAGGATCGGACAGGATGAAGGATAGGATAGGATAGGATTGAGGATAGGATAGGATAGAGGATAGGATAGGATAGAGGATAGGATAGAGGATTGGATAGGATAGAGGATAGGATACGATAGAAGATAGGATACGATAGAGGATAGGATATGATAGAGGATAGGATAGGATAGATGATAGTATAGGATAGAGGATAGGATATGATAGATGATAGGATAGGATAGAGGATAGGATAGGATAGGATTGATGATAGGATAGGGGATTGGATAGGATGGAGGATCGGACAGGATGAAGGATAGGATAGGATAGGATTGAGGATAGGATAGGATAGAGGATAGGATAGGATAGAGGATAGGATAGAGGATTGGATAGGATAGAGGATAGGATAGGATAGAGGATAGGATAGAGGATTGGATAGGATAGACGATAGGATACGATAGAGGATAGGATACAATAGAGTATAGGATAGGATTGAGGATAGGATAGGATAGAGGATAGGAAAGGATAGAGGATACTATAGGATAGAGGACACGATAGGATTGAGGATAGGATAGGAATGAGGATAGGATAGGATAGAGGATAGGATAGGGGATTGGATAGGATGGAGGATAGGATAGGATGGAGAGTAGGATAGGATAGGATTGAGGATAGGATAGGATAGAGGATAGGATAGGATGGTGGATAGGATAGAGGATTGGGTAGGATAGAGGATAGGATACGATAGAAGATAGGATACGATAGAGGATAGGATATGATAGAGGATAGGATAGGATATGAGATTGAATAGGATAGAGGATAGGATAGGATAGAGGATAGGATAGGATGGAGGAGAGGATAGGATAGAGGATAGCATAGGATTGAGGAGAGGATAGGATAGAGGATAGGATAGGATAGGAGAGTGGATATTATAGGATAGAGGATAGGATTGGATAGAGGATAGGATAGGATAGAGAATTGGATAGGATAGAGGATAGGATAGGATAGAGGATAGGATTGGATAGAGGATAGGATAGGATAGAGAATTGGATAGGATAGAGGATAGGATAGGATAGAGGATAGGATAGGGGATTGATAGGATAGAGATTAGGATGGGATAGAATATATTATAGGATAGAGGATAGGATAGGATAGAGGATAGGATAGGATAGACGATAGGATAGGATAGAGGATAGGATATGATAGATGATAGGATAGGATAGAGAAGAGGATAGGATAGGATTGAGGATAGGATAGGATAGAGGATAGGAAAGGATAGAGGATACTATAGGATAGAGGATACGATAGGATTGAGGATAGGATAGGAATGAGGATAGGATAGGATTGAGGAGAGGATAGGGGATTGGATAGGATGGAGGATAGGATAGGATGGAGAGTAGGATAGGATAGGATTGAGAATAGGATAGGATAGAGGATAGGATAGGATGGTGGATAGGATAGAGGATTGGATAGGATAGAGGATAGGATACGATAGAAGATAGCATACGATAGAGGATAGGATATGATAGAGGATAGGATAGGATATGAGATTGAATAGGATAGAGGATAGGATAGGATAGAGGATAGGATAGGATGGAGGAGAGGATAGGATAGAGGATAGGATAGGATTGAGGAGAGGATAGGATAGAGGATAGGATAGGATAGGAGAGAGGATATTATAGGATAGAGGATAGGATTGGATAGAGGATAGGATAGGATAGAGAATTGGATAGGATAGAGGATAGGATAGGATAGAGGATAGGATTGGATAGAGGATAGGATAGGATAGAGAATTGGATAGGATCGAGGATAGGATAGGATAGAGGATAGGATAGGTGATTGATAGGATAGAGATTAGGATGGGATAGAATATATTATAGGATAGAGGATAGGATAGGATAGAGGATAGGATAGGATAGACGATAGGATAGGATAGAGGATAGGATATGATAGATGATAGGATAGGATAGAGAAGAGGATAGGATAGGATTGAGGATAGGATAGGATTGAGGATAGGATAGGATAGAGGATAGGAAAGGATAGAGGATACTATAGGATAGAGGATACGATAGGATTGAGGATAGGATAGGAATGAGGAGAGGATAGGATTGAGGAGAGGATAGGGGATTGGATAGGATGGAGGATAGGATAGGATGGAGGATAGGATAGGATAGGATTGAGGATAGGATAGGATAGAGGATAGGATAGGATAGTGGATAGGATAGAGGATTGGATAGGATAGAGAATAGGATTCGATAGAAGATAGGATACGATAGAGGATAGGATATGATAGAGGATAGGATAGGATATGAGATTGAATAGGATAGAGGATAGGATAGGATAGAGGATAGGATAGGATGGAGGAGAGGATAGGATAGAGGATAGGATAGGATTGAGGAGAGGATAGGATAGAGGATAGGATAGGATAGAGGATAGGATAGGATAGAGGATAGGAGAGGATAGAGTATAGCATTGGATTGAGGATAGGATAGGATAGAGGATAGAATAGGATAGAGTATAGGATA